>NC_068995.1:52182845-52184929 GCF_001194135.2 Octopus bimaculoides | reverse complement strand
TATATATATATATATATTTTTGTATGTGTGTTTGTGTGTCTGTGTTTGTCCCCCCAACATCGCTTGACAACTGATGCTGGTGTGTTTATGTCCCCGTAACTTAGCGGTTCGGCAAAAAGAGACCCATGGAATAAGTACTAGGCTTACAAAGAATAAGTCCTGGGGTCGATTTTCTCGACTAAAGGTGGTGCTCCAGCATGGCCGCAGTCAAATGACTGAAACAAGTAAAAGAGTAAAAGAGAGAATATATATATATATATATATATATATATATACACACATATATATTACTACTGTTTCACCAAATGTCTAAAATGTTTATAGTTTGTCTAGCCTTTGTGTATTCTGAGACTTTGGCTAAATAATAATAATAATGATAATAATAATAATTACTGACTGATACAATTCCCTCACTTTCACCCCTGTGGTCTATCTCTTTATCTCATACTCACTCTTCCATATTTGTACAAAGAAAATTTTTATTCCCCCACCTTCCTGCCTCCTTTTATCTTACAAACAAATGGAATCGGTGAAATAGGCAATGCATAAACACTCGGTTTCTGTGATGGGACATGTGCAGCTACTGTCTGTGAGGACATGTGGAAATTATTTCCGTTGCTTGCCTGACATCACCGTTCTTCTGCTTCTGTCATCACTTTTACTTTACAAATCTCTCCACTTATATTTGTTCACTACACTGAAGTTTCTATATCTCAAGCATTCTCCTGTCATGGAACGCTACAAAAAAAAGAATAAATATTAAAAAAAGCAACAACAATGAACAACAATAAAAGGAAGGAAAAAAAACATTTTTTTTTCTTTTTGTACATTGGTACCACTCACAAAAGAGCAGAAAAAACACTAACAAGAAAATCACAAACAAACAAAACATCAAATGTGAAACACACGTTAAAATTTCACATAATTAACAGAAAATTTCTGGCTGTGCTTAAACATTTTTCCAAATTCTATAAACATGAATATTGAACTTCTGGAAAATATTTCAAAAAAGAAAGAAACAAAAAAAAAAAAATGGAAATTGGAAAACCACAAGGAAAGTAATTAAAAGATTGACGAGAAAAGTATTTTTAACTTGAATTTTGCCTGCAATATTTTTGTTTTGTTTTGTTTTTATTTTTTGACTGAGCGTTAATAATAATAATAATAATAATAATAATAATGATGATGATGATGATGATAATAGTATTAATTAGTAATAATAAAGATAACAACAACAGCAACAGCAACCTTGCAGAATAAGTCTCCCAATAACTTTTGACCTGCTATTTAAAAATAATAAAAGACAAAAAAAAATAAAATTAATATAAATAAGAAACTGTTATTGTTTTCAGGCTGAGTCAAGTTTTTTTTTTTTAATGTATATGCTTTAATGTGGTTGGTCTGCTTTTAATTTTCTTTAGACATATACAGGTACAGACATAGTTGTATAGTTAAGAAGCTAGAACTTATTCTATCGGTCTCTTTTGCCGAACCGCTAGGTTTCAAGCAACATAAAGACACCAACATCAGTTGTCAAGTGGTGGTGGGGACAAGCACAGACATGACACGCACAAAGATAAATATAGAAATATATATACATATAGACGCAGGAGTGGTTGTGTGGTAAGTAGCTTGCTTACCAACCACATGGTTCCGGGTTCAGTCCCACTGTGTGGCACCTTGGGCAAGTGTCTTCTCCTATAGCCTCGGGCCAACCAAAGCCTTGAGTGGATTTGGTAGGTGGAAACTGAAAGAAGCCTGTCGTATATATGTGTGTGTGTCTGTGTTTGTTCCCCCTTGCCATCGCTTGACAACCGATGCTGGTGTGTTTAGGCCCCGTAATTTAGCGGTTCGGCAAAAAGAGACCTATAGAATAAGTACTAGGCTTACAAAGAATAAGTCCTGGGCTCGATTTTCTCGACTAATAGCAGTGCTCCAGCATGGCCGCAGTCAAATGACTGAAAGAAAAGAGTAAAGAGTATATATACACCAGCTTCTTTCAGTTTCCATCTACAAAATCCACTCACAAGGCTTTGGTCGGACTGAGGCTATAAGTAGAAGGAATTTGTCTCTATTACATTGTA
>NC_068995.1:52178310-52182363 GCF_001194135.2 Octopus bimaculoides | reverse complement strand
AACAACTGGAAAAAATACTGCAAAACGTTTTGCCTGATGCTCTAATGATTCTGCCAATGTACCATGCTTATAATAATCCTTTTTATTATAGGCATAAGGCCTGAAATTTAAGGGAGGTGGGATAGTAAATAACATTGACCTCAGTACTCCGCTGGTACTTATTTCATCAACCCTAAAAAGACAAAAGGTAAAGTCGATCTCGGCCACAATGGTGAAAGGAAAGAACTTCTGACCTTTTTGTTGATGAAAAATTAACTTTAGATACTTCTTGTTCAAGTATCAAGAATCAGTGTGGCCCCTCTCTCCTCGAATTTGCGGTGCTGTGCCCATATCAGAAACCCTTAATAATGTTGGTGGTTTGAGAGAATTAGCAAAGTGTCACATTAAATTGCTTTTTATGCTCTGAGTTCAAATCTTGCTAAGATCAAAATTAGCCTTTCATCCTTTCGGGGTCAATAAAATAAAGTACCAACGGAGTGCTTTAAAATCAAATATACACTCAGTTTCACCCCACCCCTTCTGTGTTCCCTTGATCTGCTAGAAAGAGCAGTTAAATCATACTTTAGTGCCTTAGAAAAAGAAGGATGCATTGGATCCTGTAACTCTATATACACTATGTTACAAGAAAAAAAGCTAGCTTTAATCAAATAACAACAAAGCAGATACCTTTATAAACAACTGAAAAGCAGTCATGTGTGACACCTTTTTATTACCTGGTTTTGGCTGAGTGAGTGACTAGTTTGAACCCTGCTTCATCAGATATAAAAACTCACATACAAAGCCAGCGATATCAGGGGGAGTGGTGTTAAGTAGATAACACTGTCTCCAGTGTGCAACTGGTATTTATTTTATGAAACCTGAAAGGCAAAGTGGACCTTGGTAAGGATGGATGAAATGGAGTTAAGCATTTTGTCTAGCATGTTAACAATTCTGCCAACTTGTCCCCTTGCTCACTGCCAATATATTAACCCTTTTGTTACCAACCTGGCTGAAACCGGCTCTGAGTACAAATGTTGTGTTTTCATAAGATTTGAATTAAAATCTTCCACCAAACCTTAGTCACAATTAATGCTTCTAACACTAGCTTAATGATAACCAAGTTATTTTACTAAATTCTTTGTTATGTTTAAAGTTAATTGAAAGAAACACAGAACATCTCAAAATAAATACAGCAATGAATGGGTTAATCCATTACAGTTGATAACATTTAGTTTGCTGCACACTGGATATTGTAATAGCTGCTACTGACTTATGAAAGGAAAGGTTTATATTATTCAGAACGTATGAAACGAGGGCTAGCTAAAAGCTTGACAACAAACATGGACGTTTAGGGCAAACTTATGAAATGCACTGGACAGGCAGAACATTAATAATTCATTTGTTGTTCTTCAGCAAATTGGTTCTTTGGTTCAACAGTTCTTCAATTCATCGTTGTTGTTGCTGGACCCAGTTGGCTATGATGTCGGAACTGTCCATGCAATGCTTTTGAGTGTAGGCATGAACCTGACAACAGAAATATATACACAACTGTAACTCCTATTAGGAAATGAAACATATGTAACGGGAGTTAAATGATACCAAATTTTTCAGTCTTCTGTTTGGTTTGATATTATCATATCATTAACTTTGAATTATGACATTTTAGTGGATTATATAGTGGTTTTTAGTTTTTAATTTTTTAATCATTTTACTTTCTTACTTTTTAATTTTTAATTAGCCAACCCTATTATTTTTGTAGTTAGTTAATTTTTTTGTTTTGTTAAATTTATCTGTCTTTACTAGATATTTACATATCATGAATTGTAATGTTAATAAAACGCTGGAGGGTTATATTAGGTTGTCAAGAAAGTTCTTGCGGAATTTTTAATTTTGGTTTTAAATGATGTATTTTCAAATTAATTTTCATTAAATTACTTTGACTTTATATATCATTTTAAAGCCTGTATTTCGCTCTATCTAATTGTGTTACTCTTTCTCTTTTTGAATAATTAGGCCATTTTTTTCCAGAACGTTATATACAACATGGACAAAAAGCAAATTCACACAATTTTCTTATTCCAGTTCAAGCCAGGCTGAAAAGCTCGCAATATCAACGATGTGTTTGGCCCAGGAACCACTAATGAACATACAGCACAGTGGTAGTTCAAAAAATTTTGTAGCCGTCTGCCATCGGATGTTGACAACGATCAACTAAGAGCCTTAGTCGAAGCCAATCCATGCACAACTTTTCGAGAGCTTGCTTCTGAATTAGACGTAACGTATACGACAATTTCCAACCACTTGAAAGAGATTGGAAAAACAAAAATACTTGAGAAATGGGTGCTGCACAAATTGAACGACAACAAAAAAAAAAACACCGTTTTGAAGTGTTGTCTTCCCTTCTTTTATGCAACAAGAACGATGTCTGTGCCATATATCTGTAACTCAACAGAACCACCTCATGCAACCCATTGATGGATACTTTCATATGTTAAGTACCAAATGACATGGTTGTCAGAATTCCAAATGTAGGCCTCTTTGCTTCCATACATTTTCAATTGAAATATAGTCTCAAAGAGTGAAAAATAAACGATACTATGGACTGAAACCTTACCAACAAGTCTGCAGCTGGTAACCTGTCCTGGGGCAGGGTCTGCATACTGCAAAAGGAAACAAAACAAGTGGAAATTAAGATATCCTCTATTGTTGTTGATGATGATGATGATGATGTTGTTTATTGATGATATTGTTGTTTAACCCAAATCAACCTTTCCTGAGTAGTGCTATGATCAGAGGCGATCTAGCCATGGCCACCATGTCCTTTTGTATATCAGGAATCACATTGTTCAACGTGTCCTTCCTCTTTTTCTCAGACATTGGGATATCATTTGACCAAGATTTGGTTGCTATTTCTATTTCTAACAGGTTCACTGACCATATTGTGGCTTCCTCAATGGCTTGAATTTTGCTGATGTTGATGATGGCAATGACAAGATGATAATGATGATAGTTGTGATGATGATGATGTCAAGCTTGTTGGTGGAATTTGCTATTGTTTTTGTTCTTGATTATATGAAGGCTGACGTTAGTGTTGCTATTGCCAACCTTGAACTTGGTGGTGCAGCTGTTGTTGATGATGTTGATGGTAATGTTGTTGTTGTTGTTATTAATGCAGTGTAAAAGGAATAAGATAAATAAAAGAAAAAAAAATATGTTTCTGTCAGGATGAATCCAAATATTTTCCTCACAAACTCTTATGAACGAGAGATTTCTGCAAATGAAGACGTTTTTTGAGGAATTGAGAAGAACTGAATTTTATTTTTGTGAAGAGTGTCTTCTTTTGTGAACAAAGATTTGATTTTTTTTTTATGAAAAAACCTCAATAAAAAAAAGGCAAAAATTTTAATACAAAAACAAGAAATAAAAGATGGCATGAACTAGGCATTGTATTTTTGTTTTTTTTTATGTTATTTTAATTCCTTGATATCTAAATAAGATACCAAGTTGAGAAACTTACCATTTTGTGACGTAATGAACTAATTCTGCTGAGAAGTGTTCTTCAGATAATCTGGGTGGAGGCTGAAGAGAAATGTAAAATAATTTTTAAACAGTTAAGATGTATTCACATCTCTGTCTGTCTGTTGGTTAGTTGATCTAAGTTAGTGTACATGGAGGATCCCCGTCCTCACCTACAAACTGGAAGAGAGTTTCAATCTAGAAGTTTCTACTAATATAGCTTGGAACTTCCCGACACAAATTAAAAAGCCTTTCCCAAGAACCTTTAGATATCATAAACTTTTCAATTTACATAATGTCAATGTTAGCTATCAATGATTAAATAATATCACTTTCAACACTGCATGCTACAACAGATATAAAATTTGAATAATGTATCTCAAAAAATAAGAAACATTGTTTTACCTTTTCCTGAGAAAGTCACCATGTGAACGAATACAGTGTGTGTGTGTGTGTGTGTTACTGACTTCTTAACTTGACATTATGTAATAGTTGTATGCGAGTGTCACCTACACCTGCGAGTGTTACCCCCCCCCCCATGCAGTGGTCTTCATTTCC
>NC_068995.1:52167074-52173205 GCF_001194135.2 Octopus bimaculoides | reverse complement strand
CTTTGTGTCAAGTACTGAGAGGCTAAAGCATGATAAAGGGACAGGATAAGGGGCAATTAACATCACAAAATAAAATAAAAACGGAATCACCAAGCAAAGAAATACAAAAAGTGAAAGAGGTGGACGGAAAATTAAGGGTTTTATATCTTGACCAATTGAGAGGTCCCAAACCCCAGTTGAACCGTCCAACTCATGCTAGCATGGAAAACGGATGTTAAACGATGATGATGATGAGATCCATTGTCATTTGAACTAAGATTAACCCAAGAATCTCTGAGATTGTGACAATATGGTCAAAAATCCAGTGGAAAGCAAAGGTACAAAAAAAAAAAAACTCTGATCAGGGCAAAAAAAGAAATGATATGCAATATATGATTCAGTATGCTCTTGTTTTACCTTTGTTTTTTTGTCTTTATTCATTGCCTTGTTTTGTTTTTTTCCTTATATTGCTATTTAATCTGATGGAGATTTGACTGCTATTTCTGACAAGTGGAGTTACCACCTTGAGGTTCTATTGTTAGCCTATCGTTATCATTATGTTGATGATGAGAGTGCTTTTGTGAACGAGTAGTGACAGACAGAAAAGAAAGATAAAAATTAACAAATATACACACATACATATAAAACCTGAAATTTACTCTAAACCATCTTACCTTTAATTTTACCATCATCCAAATTGCTGCATTTAAGAGGGGAAAAAAGATAAAAAAAACAATAAAAAAACATGAATAAATATATTTTTGTCTTTCATTTGCCTTCCATTTAAAAAATAATTCTATTAAATTGTTTTTCAAAAATGTCAAAAAAAAAAAATATTGGAAGATGTCAATCTTTATTACACTTCCTTAATTAAATGCAGGTCTTCATTAATTGAAGCGCTGTTGAGAGAGGTCAGTCAACACGCCCATAATACCAAAGATTCTTTGAAAGCTGCCATAATCAGAGTAATGTCCAAAATGAACCAGGACCACCTGTTTCAAGCATGCAGATGATTTAGATCTCATATAGAGGCAGTTGTTGAAGCTGAAGGTGGCTTTATTCAATAACATTATAGAAAAGACAGGTTATTTTTATCCTCATAATAAAGTTATTATTTGTTATTATATATCTGTTTTTGAATAAACATAAATCCGTCCTCAAATGTCTTACGCACCCTGCATATATAATTATTATTCAAGGCAGTTTCATTTGACCCCCATGCAACTTAACAAAAGCCTGGCTTGTGAGGTACAGGCAGCCACCTTGAGCCTAATGAACAAGGTTTCTGCAAGGAGCCTAAGAACTATGGAACTTTAACTGTTTTAAATAATAATACATGTAACCCCTATTAAATAAGTTGAGTGCCCCTTTTCTTTCGTTTGTCCACTCATAAGCTGATTTTGTGCCTGACATTCATTACTAAAGGCTAATTTTAATCTAGATGGTCCCTTCTACCAAACCTGACTCCATAATAATAATATCTACTAGTAGTAATATTTTCAGTTATAGCTAAAGTACTTTTGTGGATTGCTTTTAAGATTGGTTTCAAATTTTGGCACAAGGCCTGCAATTTTGGGGGAGGGGTTAAGTCAATTACATCAAACCCAGTGTTCAACTTACATTTATTTTATTGATCTTGAAAGAATGGAAAGCAAAGTCAACTTGGCAGAATTTGAACTTAGAATGTAAAGACATGAAATGCTGCTACAGATTTTGGTTAACGATTCTGCAGTGTTAACGATTCTTGCTGCCTTGATTGCTTTAAATATTACTTGCTTCCGAGCACTAAAACCCTTTTTTCCTAAATAGGCACCACAGAAATTGCATCTGATATATTTATGTGTCTTTTATGGCATCAAATGCAGTATTAATCCTGAGAGGAGAACAATCAGTTAGGGAGAGAAAAAAACAAGCACTAAAAACATAAAGCATGGAACTTTAGAAATGGTCAGGTAGAAGAATATGAGGACGTGGCACCTGTAAACAGAAAAAGAGAGAAAAATACAACAAAAACAACAAACTTAGAAGCAAAAATAAAAATGAAATAAAGCAAATATTTTTGTTACCTGGGTGCTTACACCAAAATCACATAGCTTCACTTCTCCTTTGGAATTGACGAGGATATTAGACGGTTTCACGTCTATGGAGAAAGTGAAAGTAAAACAATGATATGGTCAATCCACGTTGCTCCATAAGGAGCATAAGGCTGTTTTCCTGGTTTCTCTGGAGTATACGTTCCCTCCTGGATGGGACGCCAGTACACTGCAGGATTACTCCCTGTTACCAGTGGAGTGGACTGGAGCAATGTAAAATGAAGTGGTTTGCTCAAGAACACAACGTGTTGCCTGGTCCAGGAATTGAAACCACAATCACATGATTATGAGTCCAACACCCTAACCACTAAGCCATGCACCTCCACAAAAAGCAAACGTAAAAAAAAAAGACAATATGGAATACAAATGGCAAAAGTTTTCTAAGCTGGAGGAGGAGGAGGTATACACTTGATTTGACTGAGCCCAGTACACAACTGGTACCATATTTTGGGGGGAGGGGTTAAGTCAATTACATCAACCCCAGTGTTTCACTGGTACTTAATTTATTGACCCTGAAAGGATGAAAGACAAAGTCAACCCCAGCGGAATTTGAACTCAGAACGTAAAGACATGAAATGCTGCTAAGCATTTCACCTGGCATGCCAATGATTCTGCAAGCTCGCTGCCTTAATAATAACAACAACAACAACAATAATAATAATAATAATAATAATAATAATAATAATAATAATAATAATAATAATAATAATGATAATAGTAATAATAATAAATTATTAGACTGGCACAAGTCCAGAAATTTAATGGTGAGAGAACAATTGATAATATTAATCTCATTTCGTGACTGGTATGAATTTTATTGACCCATAAGGATGAAAAGCAAAGTTAATCATGGCAGGATTTGATCTCTGTATATAAAGGGTTGCAACTAAATACCACAAGGTATTTTATCCAGTTCTCTGACAATTCTATCAAGTTTTAACACATGTGTAAGAAGACTGGAAAGAACTTTACCTCTGTGTAAGATTTTCAGACTCCACAGGTATTGCAACCCTTGCACGACCAAACAGGTGATTTTACCGAGGACTGACTGTGGCACTTTTCCATATTTGTCTAAGGAACCACCTGAAGAACAAAAAAAAAATGCAAGAACAGAATTGTCAGAGTTTAAGCTTTTGAATTCATGAGTAGACTTCAGTGACTGATTTCATTTGACTATTCTCCTTGAAGACACAAAAGTCAATGGCCACAGGGTTTTCTATCTCCATCCTGTGGCCTCCCACTCGCTCTCTCTCTCTCTGTCTCTCTTTCTGTTGCACTTTCTTCAGGTGAAGCAACCGTGTATTTTCTTTGCGGTAGCACACCTGTTTCTGTTTTCATTCCTGATCTTTCTCTCTCCGGCCAGGTAACCTTGTACTTCCTCCACAGCAAGACACCTGTATCTGTCTCACTGTCACCAATGCCTCATCCCCTCTTAAAAGTTTTTGTCTTGCAAGTACTTGGTGACCCTGTCAATGCAGGTGCCACTTAAAAGCACTCAGTCCACACTGTAAAGTGGTTGGTGTTCAGAAGGGCATCCAGCTATAAAAACTGACCTCGCCTGTGTTTATGCCACGTAAAAAGCACTAAGTCCACTCTGTTGAGTGGTTGGTGTTAGGAAGGGCATCCAGCTGTAAAAATCCTGCCTAAACAGTCACAGAAGTCTGGTGCAGGCTTCGGCCTGGCTGGCTTTTGTGGTACCATCTCACCCATGCTAGCATAGAACACGGACGTTAAATGATGATTATAATGATGATGATGATGATGAGCTCACTAATTGGCAGGAGCATTCTTATTTTCAGTTTTGAGCACAAAAGCATGTGGTCACTCATTTCTGCATCTTCCAAGGTTATAGTTGAATGAAATCGAGCCAATGTTCCACCCACAGGCATGTGTCTGAGTGTATTGGTGTGCATGTAGATTCAAAGATTGCTTAAAAGGAAATTTTCATGGGAGACTTACCATCCATGAATTCTGTACAAATTGAGATGCGGTTCTCAACAAAAAATGCTCCATAAAATCCTATAATAGCAGGTGAATGGCACTGTAAATGAAGGACAAAAAATATGGATGAATTACATGTGTGTATGTGTGTGTGTGTATGTATGTGTGTGTGAGCATGAGTGTGTGCGTGTGTGCACGTACATGCATGTATGTGTATAGGAAAATTGACGAAAAGAGTACAGTGGGGATGTGAAAAAAATCTGACACTTTGGACAGAATTTTTCTTCAAAGTAAAGTTGAAAGGAGTGAAAGCAAAGAGAGACGATGAGTAAACTGTTGTCTAAATTACGCAAACATGAAAATAACACTGACACCACAATTTAACCAAAATTACATAAAAATATCTAGAAATACTAAAGAGTAAATTTACTCAATAAAATTGCCATTAGCTTCAACCACAGCCCCTAAATGACTGCACCTCTTCTGGATGGAATCCTTGTTTAAGTTGGTGAATGTTGCCATAATCCTTGCCTTCAGTTCATCTTTGGTGTTACAAGGAGTTTTGTTGGTCTCTCACTCAACTGCACCCCACACATAATAATAACGAAGGGGGCTGCAGTCTGGAGAGTTAATTGGCCAGATGTTAGGGGTAATATGGTCACAGATATTGTCTGACAGCCATGACTGGCTTCTCTTGCTTGTGTAGCATGGTACAGAGTCCTGTTGCTAGACATAGGGTCTTCTAGTAGTGAACCTCTTAATTCAAAGCAACACTACATCCTCCAGGCACTTGATGCAGGCCTCCTTGTTGAGTCTGAGGCCGTGTGGGAAGATGGACGAAGGCATAACATCGCCATCACTAGTGACCACTCCAAGCACCATGATGTTGACTGGATGTTTGATTTTTATCACTTTTGGTACATGCTCTCTCCTCAGATTGACACCCAAACACTCTGAAATGTTTGTACTGGAGCTTCTGGTGTAAATGCCAAGCAGTACAGCATATCGTTTCCAAATTTCTGGCAGAGTGAATTGTGTCATGATGCTGTTTATCTCACAGATGGTGCCCAACTGACCCTACTATACTGTGCAGTCAACAAAATCAAAAACAAACAATGCACATGCGTGAAATTAAAAATATAAAATGGTGACAATTTACTCATCACACCCTGTACACACACACACACACACACACACACACACACACACACATATGTATGTATACATGTATGTGTGTATGAAATACAGATTACTTGTTCAGAAGAGTAGAGGCTATAGTAGTGGTGGTGGTGGTGAGACAGATAAAACATGGTAATATAGTTTACCTGACAGAGTATTTCCAACTCCGAAATAATTTCAGACTGAGTTTCCTGAGTGACATCTAGTTGAATGACCTGTGGCGACAAGATGATATAGTCAATATACTAGTGTGAGTGTCTGCTGAATATATATATATATATATAGGCACGTGAGTGAATGGACAAATGAAAAAAGTGACACTCAACACATTTAGAAATGACACTGATGAAACTAGCATTAACTCTTTGGGTCATTCAATTTCTCTCAACTAATTAACGAAATGAGTGAGTAAACCTATCAATAACGAACCTATAATTTCTAATGGAAACAGCTGTAAGCCACATTTACTGCAATAAAGGAAAATATTATTTACACTTTGTCTAATCATCATCATCATCATTATCATCGTTTAATGTCCACTTTGAATAAAAGTGATGATGATGACAATGATGATGATGATAAGGAAGAGGAGGAGGAGGAGACAAGGCATAAATAATAGTCATTACATATTTTTCTTTATTGATATATATTTATATATATATAAAATGTGGTCTGGAGTATGTGCTACACACACACACACACACACACAAAGAAAAATGTCATAACTGGAATGTCTTTTGATGATGTGTTCGCTCACCCTGCATCCCTGCCAGGGTTGATTTCAATTTAAACCCAACAACAACATCAAAAACATGAACAATTCAAGGGGCCATTCGAGGAAATACTTACTTTCACAGCCATTATTTTCTGAGTTGGTATATGCAGGGCTCTGTAAAACAAAAACAAAGAAATTATATATAATATATATATATATATATA
>NC_068995.1:52162197-52167003 GCF_001194135.2 Octopus bimaculoides | reverse complement strand
ATATATATACATATATATATATATACATATATATATATATACATATATATATATAGCATGGAAAGCGGACGTTAAACGATGATGATGATGAGATATATATATATATATGTAGCCACTTTAATAAAAAGAATAGTAGGAATTATAATGGAAAAGAAATAAGGAAACACAGAATTGGAAGGGAGAGGTTAGAATGACATGGCAGAGAGTAGAATAAAACAGAGATGATAGAATTAAGTGCCGAATAAAATGGAATCTGACAGAAGAGAACATGGCAGGATTACACAGAATAAAATCAACAATTAATTAATACTGCATTCAACAGGATTTGAACTCACAACTTACAATCTAGCAATCTGAGCGTTCAGGATAACTTAATATGCATATATGTTTGTGTGTTTCTGTTTTGACCAAAGTCAGCCCTGGTTGAGCAGATCTGTGCTTAAGGGCATTCTAGCCATAGCACTCCAATCTTTGTAGATACAGATCACATGGCTAGACTACATTATACAAGATGTCCTTCATTTAAAAAAATCTTTCTGTATGATAATAGAGTGTAATTTGGCTGCTATTTCTAGCAGGTTGTAAAACAGCATAAAGATTCCCCTCATTGGCTCACATGTGTGTGTGTGAAAGAGAGAGTTTTCCTCTTCACAGAAATGAAATTAGAAAGGCTACATGGCGAAACATGGACATACGAACCTGTTAACCTTCCCACTGCTTCCAAGACCAATAACCTCTATCACCTTCAGGTCGTCTTCTGCAATGTTTCCACATGCTAAAATGTCTTTGATATTTTGGGCAGAGCTGGGAATAAAAACACAGAGACAAAGAATTTAAACAACAACAACAACAAAAACCCCCATGTCTCATGGAACCAATCAACAACATCCTCCAAACCATTCACCCACAACAGTTTCCTCAATGTGTCTTTTGTACCACAACTCAAAGGGCCATTGTTCTTTCAAACTGGTTGCTTTTCTTTCTTTTTTGAAGGCTCACCTAATTCATCCTTCTCTTCTCTTTTCTCTTTATTGTGCCGCTGCCACTGCCGCCCAAAGCCTTGAGGCTGGATTTGGTAGACGGAAACTAAAAGAAGCCCGTAGCATATATATATATATATATATATATATATATATATATGTTTGTGTGTCTGTGTTTGTCCTCCACCATCGCTTGACAACCGATGGTGATGTTTTTATGTCCCCATAACTTAGCGGTTCGGCAAAAGAGACCAATAGAATAAGTCCTGGGGTCAATTTTCTCGACTAAAAAGGCAATGCTCCAGCATGACCACCACAGTCAAATGACTGAAACAAACAAAAGAACAAAAAAATAAAACACAAACATTGGCTTACCGTTTCTTTTTTGGTACATTCATAAGTCGGATAAAAGATACAGGGAGCTGACGCGTGTTTATCTACAACAACAGCAAAAACAGAAACAACATTAAACGCAAACACCAAAACAGAATCAAGTTTAATATTAGTCAGGAAACAGCAACTGCAAAAAGTTCAACAAGTGTACAAATACTGGGGGTTTTCTGAAAATCTGCCCAGGGCTGTTAAACGGAAAATTCTACTTTGCAAAACTATTTTTTGGCTTAAATAATCCCCCACCTATAATAAGCGCCCATTGGTGGTAATATGGAAGTTTAAAAGCACTCAATTTTTCACCAATGGTATAGGATCGTTGAACACGTTTTGATGTATTTTCTTTCGACTCCATTATTGGGAATAAAAATCCTTTGAATTTATCTACAGATGTAGAGCAAATGAACGTCTAAAAACAGAATGCAAACAAGAACACTAACTCTGTTTCAATTTTTAACCACAAATAACCACCCATCCAAATAAACGCCCATGGGGGAAAACCCTTGTACTAATTGCTTACATTGGCACAGGTTTGTAGGGGGCATTACCACTACTTATTCTATTGACACCTCTTCCTCTTCCTCTTCCGCTACACGACAGGTAAGGTGGTCAATCCAAATGCAAGATTTGAACTCGGAATTCGAAAAGATGTAGGACAATGCAGTATGACATGTTGTCCAGTGAGTTAATGATTCTGTCACTGACCATTTCCTGCCAAGACCTGTCTTAAGTTGATAAATTAGATCACCGGATGCACTGACCCATCCTCCACCTCCTCATTGTCCTCATCATCATCAACATCAACAGCAGCAGCATTGTCTTAATGTTTACCTTTCTATGCTTACATAGGGAGGATGAAATCTGTTGAGATAAATTTCCTACAGCTGGATGGCCTCACCTGTTTCCGACGAACGTAATGCCTCTCCCATGACCAGACTTGTTTCCACAGAAGTTTGGAAACGAAAAACACTGCTTGTATGAAAGAGACACTCATTTATAACAATTACGCGATGTCAAAGCAAGGAGAAAGTGACACACACACACACACACAAGTGCAGGGCTGCATGAAGCTTAAATGCCAGCTTTGACATGGTTTTGTACACACCCATTCTGTTCTCCCGTCTGATTGTAACATCTGCATTCTCCTCCACCCCTCCCTCTCTTTCTCACACGCAGTCACCTTAGCATAGCATATTTCAAGAGTACTTACTGTTAAACCATGAATATTCCGGTGCTGTGGAGACTTGCAAACTAGAAAACATGAAATTAGAGAAAGAAATAATGTCAACTGGTTTTAAATGTAGATTATTTTATACACTACATCATATCAAAGGATGCCGCCAAAAGTCTAGTTTGACCATAACTGCATGAGAGACGAATACTTTAGAGCCATAGTTTGTTTTTCTCCAAAGACTTTTGTCTCCCTGGATTCACACACAGGGTAACAGGGACGCAACTGATAAGTGCCAGGGTATATCCTCCATGGAGGGCATGCAAAGTGTATCTCCAGAACCCACTGACGCTTTGAGATACCCTGGCAAGTTGGACTGTAGAGCTTTGAATTACAGTGTGAGGATGTGGATATGATGGGGAGGAGTTTTGGTGAGTGAGAGAGAGGCTGCGTACTTGCAGGAAAGACTCACACTAGGCTGCTCCTCGTGTCTCTTTATGTGTTAGATAGTAAAGACCCCCTTTGGTCATGAATGACCATGGGATTCCACGGAGAAAGTTCCCCTCTGAGGCATAAGTCCGGGCAAGGTTGTTTATGGAAGACCAGCAGTCGTCCATGTATGCCAGCCTCTCATCTCCATGCCACCGATGTTATCCAAGGGAATGGCAAAGGCCGATACAGCTTGGCACCAGTCACATCGCAACTCATTTCTACAGCTGAGTGAACTGGAGTAATGTGAAATAAAGTGTCTTGCTCAAGAACATAACACACAATCCGGTCCGAGAATCGAACTCACTATCTCATGATTGTGAGCCTAATGCTCAAACCACAGCCAGTAGCAATAAGCTATAAACATTGTGACTACCTCTGTTATAACAGTTTGGTACTACAAATTACTTATACAATCCATCCAAAAGGCTTCTCCACAGTTTCCACTTACCCAATTTCACTCACCTGAATTGGTTCTGAGACAGGGATATGGAAAAAAACAAAAAAACCCGCCAGCCCAAGGTATCACACAATAGCATTGAACATGTGACCTCATGATTGCAAAATGAATTAACTACGGATAAAGACATAACAATAAAAAAGGTTGTGTCACAACAATCTGAAGGCATTGTTAAAATCAGTAGAGACAGGATTCATTTCAAAAGCAAGTAACATAAGTGACAATCATACCTTTTGGATAAACAATAAGAGGAGGTAGAAGGCCACGGACCAAATCTTCTTCTTTAAGGCTGTTGAAATACTGTAAAGAAACAATAAGATTTATAAGATATTGCAGGTGGGACAAAAGAGCTGGAATTTTTCCTGTTCTGACATCTGAAGGAGTGCATATGCTGAGAGTATCTCCCCTTGAAGTCACTGGTCACTGTGGCTGTATAGCGTTTTGTAATATCATTGGGTGATGTGAGGGTGTCTCTATTGGCCATGACCTTTGAGAGGCAGTAATACTCCAAGTGGACAGTTGGCAGGATTTCAACAATTGCAAAGGTGAGTAGTGAGTACAAATTGTGTAGATGCATGTTTGTTTCTATAGCAACATGCAATATTGGAAGCAATGTTATCTATACATGATGGTACTGCCTTTTTTGGCATGCCAAATATGCACTGATAACTAAGTGGGATTAATGACCAGCTTTAACTCTGGAAGTGTTTCCACTCATTATCTGCTGTTGTTGAATTATTAGTACTCCAGCATGACCAGAACTAACCAATAGGACTTGAATTCTCTCTGCAATAAAGAAGCTATTTTGGGTTTTTTCTCCCCTTCTTTGATGTTGAATCTCTGAAGAGATGCACATGTTTTCACATCCACAAAACTTCATGTAAGATGAGGAACTAAGTAAATCTTTTACTCACAATGAATATAACCGTAACTATACGTGTTGTATGCTACTTCCATTTGGTTGAGATGTCTGATGCCTTGTTCGACTGAAGAAGATCTGTACTCCACAGCAGAAATGTTAAGACCGGTCTCTCTGGTGGTGTAAAACACCCAATTGGTTGTCACAGAGAAGTGCCTGTGCAGTGCCACATAAAAGCATCCATGTGGTGCACTTAAAAACTCCTATGTAGCACCATGTATAAGAACCCAGAACACTCTTTAAAGTGGTGGGTGTTAGGAAGGGCATCCAGTCATAGAAACCATGCCAAATCAGACTGGAGTCTGGTGCAGCTCCCCAGCTTTGGTCAAACCGTTCAACCACCGTGGATAATGGATTTTAAATGATGAGGATATATATATATATATATATATATATA
>NC_068995.1:52157337-52161568 GCF_001194135.2 Octopus bimaculoides | reverse complement strand
ACATAAAAACCACCTTATGCTTGTACCACATAAACAGCACCCATGTTGATGTCACATGGAGGTGGGTGGAAGTAGTTGAGAAGGAAAGTAGCAAGATTACGGACAAAATAGATAAAGTTCAAGAAACATAACATCTGTTGGCAACAAAAGGTTTCTCTCTTCATCATCATCATCACCACCACCACCGGCCCTCTTCCACACATTACATCACACCACCACGCACACACTAGCACTGACCACTTCCCAGCCCCACATCCTCACACCTACACATACAAACACATCAAGGTCACCAGCCCTCTTCCACGCACATACATACTCTCTTATACACATGCACGCACACCTTCGTTTTGGGATCACGACTACTTTATTATCTCCCTTTCTTCCTAGCTCTCCTGTGTGACCCTCTGTCCAGCATTCGCCATGATAAATCGCTAGCCACTACACATTCTTTATTTTCTCTCCTTGTTTCTTTCTGTGGAAGAGCGTAGGCTCGAAACATTAAAGACTTTTTCACTTCCCGAGCATTAAACTAATACACCTGTTTGTTGTCTACACCACCTGTCTTCGTCTTTTGTATTTTTGTGAATTCTCCCCATACATTACATGCTCATGTGGTCGCACCGGTTGATCCTGTCTCCTCTTTTTCGGATTCTCTACCTGAACTTTCTACTACCCTTCAGCTGCACCTCTTCTGCCCATAGATTACACTGGACTCCTCTGTTGATATATATATATATATGTATGTATGTGTTTATTTTTGTCTGTGTTTGTAACCCCACCATCAGTTGACAACCGATGTTGGTATGTTTACGTCCACGTCAATTAGCGGTTTGGCAAAAGGAACCGATAGAATAAGTACTAGGCTTACAAAGAATAAGTCCTGGAGTCGATTTGTTCGACTAAAGGCAGTGCTCCAGCATGGCCGCAATCAAATGACTGAAAGAAGTAAAAGAATAAAAGGAAAGAAAGAAACGATGTACTGCTAACTACGGTTCGCCCCCAGCTGCCACCCTCTTTCTGATGGCCCCTAAAATGAGAAGGTCTGACATAAATCATGACTGTTGCCTTTTCACCATTAAGCAAAAGGCAAAAAAAAACCCCAAACAAAAAAACAAAAAAAAAAAAACTGAAAAGGAAGTTGGATTAATGATTAATCGTTTTAAGAAAAGGAGAAGAGTGTTCAAGAAGGGAGACAACTCACAATCAAATGCTGTCAGTGATTTATTCTGTAACACGTTACCGATCACTTCCTGCGTAAGATAAGACAAAAGAGATAAGTGAAAGTGTGCACACACATTTATGCACAACACAGAGTATATTAGAGTATTCAAAGTGATTAGTAATATAATTAATATAATTTATATTCGTTCTTCACTCGTTTATTACTGTTCTTATTCTAACTCATATCCATTGTCCGGAAATCTTTCGTCACACATCTGTGACCTCTTCAGCGACACTTCCATCCTCGTGTGTGCTGTTGTTCCGCTTGACTAACATAATTTAACCCCTTTGATACCAACCTGTCTGAGACTGTCTTCAGTCTTATAAATTAAAACCATCCATCAAAATTTTAAGTTAATTTACATAGGCGCAGGAGTGGCTGTGTGGTAAGTAGCTTGCTTACCAACCACATGGTTATGGGTTCAGTCCCACTTCGTGCACCTTGGGCAAGTGTCTCCTACTATAGCCTCGGGCCGATCAAAAGCCTTGTGAGTGGATTTGGTAGACGGAAACTGAAAGAAGCCTGTTGTATATAAATATATATATAATCCAAGAAAGTTAGGGGTTGTGAATCCAACCCACTAAGGGATAATATCTATCCAATATACTGGCAGAAGGATACCCAATTATTATTACACTTGTGTTTTTACCAAGTGCAACCATTTGGGCAAAGTGTCTGATCTGAAGTTATCTTCTTCCATTCCTCTTATCAATCTCTGAAACACTGGACCCCGTCTCTCCTCTTTTAACTAAGCTATCAAGAGTCTTGTAGGTTTCACAGTAATGGAATCACTTCCCTCTACAGATAAAACATTGGTAAATGATAATTTATGTACAATAATGGTGCAGCTCTGAATTTTTTTACAATAAGGCTGCATAAAATACATGCATTTGTTGTATTGTTCTAACTGCAGTTGAAGACTGCTTCAGCACTGCAGTAATTTACTTCATATCGATGCTGCAGATGATGATGATGATGATGATGATGATGATGATGATGATGATGATGATGATGACAACGATGATGATGATGATCTTTTAATGTTGAATTTCCATGCTGAAATGTGGGCTAGATGGTTCACAGGATGTGCCAGACTGGAAGATGGAATTGCGCCCCCAAAATCTATTTCGTAATGGTTTCTATAGCTGGATTCTCTTCCTGTTGCCAATCACTCTACAGTGTATTGGGCGGCGCATTTTTCATGGCACTATATCACAAGACGAAGATATAAGATTTTTAAGACATCAAATGGCTATGAGGGTCCAGTGGAGTGAAATAGGAATCGAAGGGGTCCATAGGCACACACACACACACACACACACACACACACACACACACACACACACACACACACACACAAAAGGCTGAGAACCATTGCTTTAGATGAATTCTAGCAACTGGCTGGATAAAATAACCTTCAAATCATTTACATACATTCAAAGGGAATGTTGTTTAAGAATAAACTATGTTATAAGACATTAAACATTCGATTTAATATAGGGACTTTCTCCATTCACTGTTATTTTGTTTATGTTTATAAACGAGTATTTGAAAAAGAAAAAAAAATCGATAATTTAAACACACATTATAAAGAGAAGAAAGTTATCAAAATATCATTGGAAGTGTGTGTTGGCGAGTCCATGTGAAAATATATCGACATGTAATAATGTTTATGGGCTAAACTTGTAAACATACCAGGACATAAACCTATACGCTTAGATGCCATACGAATGTTTATTTTGATATTTGTACATGTAAATGATGCGATCACACAATTTTATGGATGTGTGCGTGTGTGTTAGTATATACAGGGTGCCCACAAAGTCTGGGTACATGAAGTAAATAAAATCATGACATAAACAATTCAATATAAGAAATAATAATTTCTTAAAGCATGAGTTAATCCCAATGTACCCAGACTTTGTGGACACCCTGTACACACACACACAAACACACACACACACACACACACACATATATATATATATATATATATATATATATATATAAACACGCCTACATTTCTTCCTGCCATTCATGTTGATCAAGTAAAATGTTACATTGAAAAGACACTCACCAAAGATTGTCTAAACGTCATCAGATCAGGTCGAACCATCCAATCCATGTCTTGCTCCGTCTCAGTTCGAATCCGTATTGTCAACAATGGTAGACTCATTTCTCATGTGATTGGTTTTATTTTCATCGATGAACAGATTATAAACACCAACTCAAGAAATAGATTTACACGGAAACGGTGATTCAGCAAAAAACATCCCCATATGCAAACATTACCGGTTATATCATTTGATGAAATTTTGTGTTATGAAATAGAATTAAAGAATATATGAAAATACAACTAGCATTAGAGCTAACGTGGAAGCATATACAATACATTAGGCATGGTCGCTCAACCTATAAGAAAATAGTTCCCAAACTTTCAAGCTACACGAACGATAGTAAAATGTATAATATGTAATATAAGTAAAGTTTAAGACGGAATTTTGGAGTTGCTATTATTACCATATAGAGATAATAGAAAGAAAGAAAAAAACACACACACGGAAGTGAAGGTCAAAAACGAATAACGTTTGAAAAAAAAAAATCAGAATTGGAATTCCTATTCTATGAAGCAAACAATAAAGATAAGAAAAAAAAAAATTAAGATAAAGCGCTGTAGTGGCTGTGTGGTAAATAGCTTGCTTACCAACCACATGGTTCCGGGTTCATTCCCACTGCGTGGCACCTTGGGCAAGTATCTTCTACTATAGCCTCGGGCCGACCAAAGCCTTGTGAGTGAATTTGGTAGACGGAAACTGAAAGAAGCCCGTCGTATATATGCATTTCATTTCATTTCATTTCATTTCAAAGTTTCAGCTCAGAGCTGCGGCCATGCTGATGCACCACCGTGTTGCTACACTGTTATTACAGGGAGCCTCTTACAATATGTGGCACTTGGTGAAGAATGGAGTTTGATTTAGCAACTCTCATTTGCACCTCCTGCCGCGAGGT
>NC_068995.1:52150345-52156434 GCF_001194135.2 Octopus bimaculoides | reverse complement strand
AACAGGTGGTAGTCACTGGGTACCAAGTCCGGACTATAAGGTGGGTTGCCGTGTGTGGTCTTCTGTGAGCATTCGTGGGACTCATCTTGCGCACACCTTCCGATATTGCCACTTTTCACTCAAAACCCTATGAATGGTGCTTTGGGAAACCTCAGGAACCAAAATGAGGAGATCATCGAGAGTGTTCCGCTGATTTTCACGCAGGATTTGCTCAAACTTCGCGACTGTCTCGTCGGGAATTGATGGCCACCCGCTTGATTCTTCGTCATGAATTTCAATACACCCAGCTGCAAATTCCCTACACCACTCACGGATGTTTGTGACATCCATTGCACAACTCGGCATACAGGACTGAGCGTGGCAGTGAGGCGCGGGTAGGGGCAGGCGCAGGCGCATGCACAACAAACACAACAGTGTTGTCAATAGCCGCATGCACAGTTACTCTGCGTCTCCAGCGCTCTGTGATGAGACAGGAGACCAAAGCTGCAAGCAGTAGTCTAATTTGCTCAGAGCTAGGGTTTTCCATAGAGTTAACTTAACTGTCGGTTCTTTTGTCACAAAGGTTTGTTGAATCTATCCTATGAAATGTTTGCATTTAGAGGTCAATTTGGTGATGTACCTCACGAAAGATACCTCATTTGACATAATTACATGTATGCCATTAGCATGCTGAACCACTGTGTTAAATAATGTGATTTGTATGTATAAAAAAAAAAATAATAAATGCGCCCTTTTCAAAGCCTATAGCCAGGCTCATGGGCCCGGTTTCCCGGTTTCAATGGCGTATGCGTTCCCGAGCAGGACGGGACGCCAGTCCCTCGCAGCGTTACTCATTGTTGCCAGCTGAGTGGACTGGAGCAACGTGAAATGAATCGAAACCACAATCTTACGATCATGGTGCTGACACCCTAACCACTAGGCCACGCGCCTCCACACGATTTGTACGTGTACCCTCTGTATTGCAGAATCTGAAATTTTGATGTACTAAATTTCATATTGCTTTTATCTGCCCATTGATAAATGAGGCTTACCTAATACTAGAGTGTGATGGTGGGGAAGGGGAGGAGGAGGAGGAGGAGGAGGAGGAGGAGGGAGAAATAATTCTTCATTAAATGAAACTGTAGGAGTGGTGATGATAATAACAGTAGGATAGGACAACAATGGTGACGATCTCTTGTGTTATTTTGAGAGGATTTTGAGTAGCTTGACTGTTGAGAAACGCTAGAGACTGTTGTTTAATAGGTCATCAACTGTGCTAGAATTGAGAAGTGACTGTGGCTGTTGATCTTTTTAGTATATAGCTGTGATAATGATGAGAGCAGCAGAATATGATGGCATTAATGAGAGCGAGTCAGTTGTAGTAGTTAGACGAAATGAGGAGTGTGAATATCTGGATTATATATGTCTTGTTTGTAGAGTTTAATAACGACTTCGGTTGTACTGGTATAGAAAAGCGGCCATGTCTGTTGTTGTTGATAACTTGTCCACAGACAAGCAAAGAAAGAAACAAACACGAGTGAAAACAATACCGCCGCCTTGTGAGTAGGAGAACACTGAAAGAAGCCTGACGTGTGTGTGTGTGTGTGCGTGTGTCCACGTCCCAGCACCGCTTGACAACCAGCGTTGGTTTGTTTACGTCCCTATCACTTAGAAATTCGGAAAGAACACTGATAGAATAAGTTCCAGGTTATAAAAATATACTGGAGTCGATTTACTCGACTAAAACCTTCGATGCGGTGCCCCAGAATGGTTGCAGTCCAGCGAATAAAACAAGTAAACGGTATAAGATAAAAAATGATACCTTTACTTTCTACTTGTTTTAGTCATTGGACTGCGGCCTCGAAGGGTTAACAAAATTAATGTGGCAACCTCACACGATAATCTTAATTAAGACTAAATCTATAGACAGGACAATGGCTGACAAAGCAAAATAAAGGCAACGTGTTAAGAAACAAACGGAATGTTTTTATGAGTTGATAATCAGAAGTGGTGATAGTTTAGATGATGTTTCGGTGACAGTATAGTGTTAATAACACCGTTTTCGGCGATATTCCAGCCTGTCAATACATTCATACATACATACATACGTAAGTACAAACAAAGATACCCTGTTGTTGATGCTGAAATTCTAATAAAGGAACCTTGGATCTAGATTTGAAACTGGTTCTTCCTCTATTGGCAAGAAATCTTGAAATAAAACTGAACAATGACATACATATATATGTTAGCGTGTGTCTGTGTTTATATATGTCTGTGCGAGTATTAACAGCGGCACACATAAGCATTTAAAAGCACAGGCGTACACGAACACAAATACACAAATATATACACATACGAACACAAATACACAAACGCGAACGTGTATTTTGTAAACTCACACGCACACAGATATACACACATACAAGCACATACACATAACGCCAGAACTGTTGAAAAAATATGTAAGAAAAACAAACAAATAAAAAATACAAAACATAGACAAAACAAATTACCCAAATTACCCAGTTTCGCGGGGACCAATGATATCGCGTTTCCCGTTATTCAACATTTCAAATCTAAATTTCACAATTAACATTCTAAGCCTTCGTTGATTCAGTTCTCCTTATTTTTTACAGCAAACAAGTAGAAAGAAAAACAGTTTTAATTCAAAGAGGTATATATAATCATAAACACTCTCCATTTTTGGATGTTTTTTTTCGTTTTTTCTGTTCGTAATTTTTTTCATTTCTTGTCATTGTCTTTTATATTTTCTTAAATCGCGAGTATTAACTTTCAAACATCGTTTTTCTATTTTGTCGCAAGACTTTTGGTGTGAAATCGTATGTTTTAACAGACGTTGTGTATATTTTGGCGTCGATAAACACACGAACTGGTTCTATTGCAGTTTCTTTAATTATCATTAGCCAATCTAATTAACTTACTGACCAATTAAGGGATCGATTGCTTGATTAAGCGTATCATGACGTCGCTGGCTTGTCGTGATGTCATCGATAATTTGTACTCGTTCCTACATTCGTAACTGCTTATCGAATTTATTGGACTCCTGGTCATAAATCATTATTTTACATTTTTTATTATCTCTTATCTCTAATTCGGTTCAGTAATTATTGGTCTGCGGTCATTCTGGGGCACAACTTTGAAGAGTTTAGTCGGACGTATCGACCCCAGTACTTATTGCTGTATTTAAAAAAAATATTTCCTACGCTTATTGTATCGGACACTTTTTGCTGAACCGCTATATCACGAGGACGCCAACAAACCAACATAGGTTGTCAAACAGTGGTGGGCGCGCGCGCGCACACACACACACACGTACATTCGTACGTACGTACAACGGGTTTCTTTTAGTTTCCGTCCACTAAATCCTCAGAAGTCTTTTTCGGCCCGTGGCTATACTAAAAGATACTTATCCAATGACATGCCGTGGGATTGATCCCGGAACCATGTGGTTGGGAAGCAAACCATACAACGACTCCTTTCATTTTATCATTGTTTCTACGTCATAACTTCAGCATAACATCAGTTTCTGCGTTTTTATATTTGTCATTGTGTATACACACAGGGGTGCGTGTGTGCGTGCAAAAGTATCATGTCCATGTTATAATACTTAATTCAATAAAGGCGGCGCGGAGCTGGCAGAGACGTTACAACGCCGGGCGAAATGCTTAGCGGTAATTCGTCTGTCGTTACGTTCTGAGTTCAAATTCCGCCGAGGTCGACTTTGCCTTTCATCTTTTCGGGATCGATAAATTAAGTACCAGTTACGCACTGGGGACGATGTAATCGTCTTAATCCCTTTGTCTGTCCTTGTTTGTCCCCTCTATGTTTAGCCCCTTGTAGGCAAAAATGAAATAAAAAAAACGTTAGCATGCCGGGCGAAATGCTTAGCGGTATTTCGTCTCTCTTTTCGTTCTGAGTTCAAATTCCGCCGAGGTCGAGTTTTCCTTTTGGGGTCGATAAATGAAGCACCAGTTGCGTACTGGGGTTGATCTAATCGATTGGCCACCCCCTCTCCAAAAATTTCGGGCCTTGTACCTAGAGTAGAAAAGAATACTTAGTTCATTAAATAAGTTAGTCTAATTTTTGATATCTTCAGTGTCATTAATCATAGTAATACATTTATCATAACTATAATAATATTTTTATCGTAACTTTTTTCATGTGTTCTCTTTTTTCATAACTGCATACCTGCTTTAGTACCACCCCTGTATATTGTTTTAATCATTAATTTTTATCATAACTACTTATAAACTCATTTTTAACGATCATTCCTGATTTACTATTACCGTTCTTTCTTTAGCCTTAAAAAAATCCTATCTTAATTTCATAATTATCCTGTTATTTTTATAAGTCATTATGACAATCGTTTCTGTTATCTCATCTCATTTTCCTAATTCTTCGTCATAACTTTGGTTTGTCATTGCCACTTCATCATAACACACACGCACACATTTCCAGTTTAGGGAAGAGTGATCTGAAGAAGGTTTATCTGCTATTTCTAGCATGTCAAGTGACCGCACGGGGGACCCCAGGTTGGCTCATAGCAAAGTGGTTTAGCTGTAGATGTTGTTTAACCCTGCTCACAGATCTATAAGCACGGGCATTTCAACCTGACCCACCTCGCATTTTCCCTATACCCACTGCCTTATTATAAGTCCAAGTAAATTTTCTTTTCTTTTCTTTCTTCTACTTGTTTCAATCATTTGACTGTGGCCATGCTGGACCACCGCCTTTAGTAGAGCAAATCGACCCCAGGACTTATTCTTTGTAAGCCTAGTACTTATTCTATCGGTTCCTTTTGCCGAACCGCTAAGTTTCCGGGACGTAAACACATCAGCATCGGTTGTCAAGCGATGTTGGGGGGGGGGGGCAGATACGCAAGCATATACACACACACACACATATATATACATATATACCACGAGCTTCTTTCAGTTTCTGTCTACCAAATCCACCCACAAGTAGAAGACACTTGCCCAAGGTGCCACGCAGTGGGACTGAACCCGGAACCATGTGGTTGGTAAGCAAGCTACTTACCACACAGCCACTCCAGCGCCTATATTAGCTTTTACCATCCCAGCGAACATATTTCACACCTCCACCACCTCATCGACTCTTTATTGTTTCTAACCGGAAGTAATGCTAGAAATTTTAAGGATGGGAGTAATTCGGTTACTAGGTTCTCAGTGAAAAATTTTCATTTTAATACTAAGACAAAATAAGGTTACCCATTCATATAATTTTTATTTCTTCGTAGACAAACTTTAAAACAAGTTAGAAACCATTTTGGTTCTATTAAAAAATGCAATTTATTCATGGTCGCGCCAGACGATACAGCAAGAAAGCTGTTGACCTTTTTTATGTAAGAAAAACACATAACCAAAAGTTTTTTTTTCATTATTTCAGGCTCTAGTTTTCCTCCGTTCTCCTTCCAGCCTGTAACAAAAAACTGTGTTCTGAATACAAACCACACACATACACGTTCACCTACACGATGACACAGACACGCGCACCCCAGTCCACATTCACGCTCTTATGCGCACACAATCATACCCATACGCACAGACAGTTATATTTACACATACACATTCACTCATATACGGAAAAAAACACATCACATTCTCTATTACACACATTACGAGTTCTCCATTATGAACATATTCTTCCTACACAGGGATATCCATAAGTATATCTGGTGCAGGAATACTTTGGGAGAGCGGTCTCTGATAGATTTTGACATTTTTTATTCGGTGATGGATATGTAAGGGACGACCGTGCGAACTCAAAAAGGAGAAATGGTGACGAATGGAAAAAACAGAGGACTCCTTTTATTTAAACGCGTCACACGGTCGAACATACAAATATATATATCAAAGATGATATATATGATATGTTATGCGACGATAACATAGATGACCAGTAATGAAAAACCACAACCGTATAAGATGTATAACAGAGATATTTATTGTAGCGTTAAAGATGTATGTCTGTGTGTGAGTGTGAATGCGACATATAAGAACATAATCAAAGACAGGCCGTCATACAAAGAAAAGTGTGTATGTGAGTGATACATGTGTGTATGTTATTAC
>NC_068995.1:52142342-52149913 GCF_001194135.2 Octopus bimaculoides | reverse complement strand
ATATTTTTCTGTTCTATAACACAAAATAGATAAGTATACGAAGTTTGAAAGTCTTTCGGTACCAAAAACACTACGTAAAACATTAATGAAAAATGTGGCCCCCGTTTTAAAAAAGATCCCGGAACAGTCTCTGAGAGAAACTGGACCGAGACAAATTGTGGGGTATGAGTTAAATCTATTTATAACAAACTATGAGCTCCCGATGGCTTCAGAATTTTACTCTATCACGTGACCTTATTAGGGGCTGTGATTGGTCAGTTTGCGTTCTGGCGGGAACGGTTCGAAGAAGTTGCCGATTCGAATAATAATCAGTCACGTGATGACAAGGAATGGGTTCTCTACTACGCTCGCATTTATTTATATTTAAATGAGAAGATTGTATGTAATGGCGATAGTAGTTTTGTATCTAATGGCGATAGGTAGTTTCACTACAGATATTTATGTAAAGAGAAGGGCAGAACTATCAACTGATCGCCACCTAGTTGTCTGCCGCCCGAGACTATCTACAGCCGGGAGAACTCACAAAGCTAGTGAGTCCAGTGTGACTTATAGGATGAAGTGGGAAGCCGTGGCGGGTGGTGGGGTCAGAAATATTAGGTTGGCGCGTAATTATTGCGGCTTTTTTTCAAAAAATTTTATTCAAGAAAAACGATAACAACATTTAAGAAAAACGTTTTTAAATGATTATTCCGGAGCATATTCACCATCTACTTCAATTTCTTCTTAGCGTTTTGTTAAAATTTTTTGTAGAATAAAATTTATTGAAAAAAAAAAAACCGCAATAATTATGCACCAATCTAATAAACATGCAGACAGTATTGCATTCACATTCAGAGACCTTTCTGAACAAACTGAGGACTTCGCAACGGAATTGTGAGTGTTTTGTAGATTTCCAAGCAAAATCTTAGGAAGTATCTCACTTTATCCAGAAAATTTTTTGAAAGAAAGAAGTTAAATAGGTTTAAAGTTTGATAATTTTCATCCAGTCAAGAAACAGGATTTGGAAGCTGTCATTTTGTGCGAGACGTGTTTTATATTCATGGAAAATTGTAAGAATAGTAGTAATAGAATTCAAAGAAAACAGTAATGTTGTTTACAACATTCCTAAACATGGCCAAACAATTATCCCTTTAAATGCAGTCAAAGTAAATCCTTGATGTGACGTCTAAGCCGCACGCTAATTGGCTAAAATATTTCGTCGGAAAAAGCAGGATAAATACTAACCAAGTTGGTACATTCATCAAACTATGTCTTCTAAGCAAGTGCTACTCAAAGTGGCGGTCCGCGGACCGGTACCTGACCACGAACCATCAGCTGCCAGTACGCGGCGAGTTTGAAGAAAAGAAACAAACATTATAAAATTCTTTCTTTTTTTTTCTCTTTTACTTGTTTCAGTCATTCGACTGCGGCCATGCTGGAGCACCGCGATCCTATGACCGCGAGTCCGCTTCCCTAACCACTGGGCCATTGCGCCTCCACAAATATATAATATCCTATTTTTTATAAT
Source organism: Octopus bimaculoides (assembly GCF_001194135.2). Classification (NCBI taxonomy): domain Eukaryota; kingdom Metazoa; phylum Mollusca; class Cephalopoda; order Octopoda; family Octopodidae; genus Octopus; species Octopus bimaculoides. The sequence goes on along the minus strand of NC_068995.1, from coordinate 52,148,406 downwards.
ATTGTAAAAATTGTAAATAATTAAACGGGAAAATCTGACTAGGTTGGAATTTTATTGGTTAATATAATCTTCTATACAGTCATACAAATCCGGATATGTATGTATGTATGTATGTATGTATGTATGTATGTATGTATGTATGTATGTATGTATGTATGTGTGAGTATGCGTGTATGTATGTGTATGCGTGTGTGCTTGTGTATATGTGTGCACATTTATAAACGTATGTATTTACAGTATGACTTTAATCATTTATAGACCATTTTCATTTTTGTGTCTTTTTTCAGGCGATGGCATTCAAATTCAAAGAATTTCTTTCCAAAAACTGGATCCATTTGCTGGTCTGAGTTGAAATGTTTTTCATTTTCTTTCTCCTTTGACTCTTTCCCCTCTTCCTATCTCTTTCATTTTATCTTCTTTCTTTCTTTCTGTTCACATTTGGCTTGCTAGATGGCTTATTATTCTTCCCGTTTTGAAGACAAACGGGGGAAGCCACTGCAATGTCACTCAGGCAAACGGCTCTCAAATTATAGTCATAAAAGGGAGTGAAGAGCACATTGCATACCATAGTCTTTAGTTTAGAAAATGTAGTTTCAGGTTCAGTCCCATTCTGTTACATCACATCATGGGCAAGTGTTTTCTACTATAGTCACGGATGATGCAAAGCCTTGAGATTGAACTCAAAACTTCTAGGTGCCTGCATTGCATTAACCAACATCTTTAATCCACTACACTATATAATGTTCTATCCCAGCAAGGCACTAAGGTAATTCACAAAAAAAAAAAAAAAAAAAAAAAATTAGCTGAAACAAAAAATGTTACGAAAGGCTGTGAACGGAATAAGAACAGTGTATTTCCATGGATCAAACAAAGGGTTAGGTTCGAAATTCCAATACAAGTGAGTTGAACACAAGACACCTGAAGAAGGCTGGAAAATACAACAGCCAAAACATAGTAAAAGCAACAATCAAGATGATGATACCAGCTCGACTAATATAAAAACTATACTTATTCATAATATGATGTCTTTTCGCCTAATTAAAATTAAACTGTAACTCATTAACAGCCAATGACCCATTTTTGGGGACAGATTTTAAATTTAATGTTAATGATATTATAAAGAATTTTGCGTTGAATAAATACTTGATATTTATAATACTTGATATTTATAATATACTTCAGGTATACCATTAAAATTAGTAACAAAATAAGCAATATAATCGGAGAAATATAATCAGGGCCTTTAGGTGCTAAGAAAATGTAAAAAATTATAATATTCATCGTTGATGGTTTAACTTTAATGGGTTTAGAAGTAAGACCGTGTAACCAGCTGACGATTACTATGGTGGATAAAACTGGCACTCCGTCGGTTATGACGACGAGAGTTGTAGTCGACCCGATCGGCAGAACAGCATGTTCGTAAAATTAACGTGCAACTGGCTGAGTACTCCACAAACACGTGTATCTTTAACGTAGCTTTTGTTCGTCTTCACATTCTGAGTTGAAATTCCGCCGAGGTCAATTTTGTCTCTCATCCTTTCGGGGTTGGAAAATAAGTACCAGACGAGTACTGAGATCAATATAACTGACTTGCCCGCTCCTGTGATAATTGCTGGCCTTGTGCATGAATTTGAAATTATTATTTGTGGACATTGAGGGTGGCAATCAAGGTAGAATCTTTGTTGTTGTTGTTGGCACTCCGTTGCTTACGACGTCGAGGGTTCCAGTTGATCAGATCAACGGAACAGCCTGCTCGTGAAATTAACATGCAAGTGGCTGAGCACTCCACAGACACGTGTACCCTTAGCGTAGTTTTCGTGGATATTCAGCGTGACACAGTGTGACAAGGCTGACCCTTTGAATTACAGGCACAACAGAAACAGGAAGTAAGAGTGAGAGAAAGTTGTGGTGAAAGAGTACAGCAGGGTCCGCCACCAGAGCTTCGTGGAGCTTTAGGTGTTTTCGCTCAATAAACACTCACAACACCCGGTCTGGGAATCGAAACCGCGATCCAATGACCGCGAGTTCGCTTCCCTAACCACTGGGCCATTGCGCCTCCACTGGTAGAATCTTTATTGCATCGGGAAAAATGCTAAGTGATATGTCTTTCGGCTATTTACGTTCTGAGTTCGAATATTACTGAAGTCAACTTTGCCTTTCAACCCTTTCGGGGTCGTTGAAATAAAGCAATCAAGCCGTTAATTAATGGAGTTAATTACATCGACTCCCTCTCTCCCCGTGTGCCAAAATTGGTAGCAATTATATGTCAATGCTGACCATCACAAGTGGAAATTATTGTTTAGTTGAAAATAGGTAAACGTAATCAAAGTTTCGTTTCTTTAAAAAAAAATCCCTCAAAGAAATTCATTTTTGTTTCCAACAGGTATTGGTATCTGTGATTGCAATTTTTGTTATGGAAATTGTGCAGCTGAGACAGTCACGGTAAGCCTTTTATTCAATGGTTTTACTACTTTAATGTGGAGGCGCAATGGCCCAGTGGTTTGGGCAGCGGACTCGCGGTCGTAGGATCGCGGTTTCGATTCCCACACCGGGCGTAGTGTGTGTTTATTGAGCGAAATCACGTAAAGCTCCACGAAGCTCCAGCAGGGGGGTGGGGGTGGCGAACCCTGCTGTACTGGGTTGGATGCTTACCGGCAGTTCTGTTTGCGTATCGAACAGCCAGACATTCTTCAGCACATTTTATCCCGTTTCAAATTTTATATAACAGTCAAGCTACACTTCCAGTTGAACTGCAGCACAACCCAACTGCCAAAGATCGGGACAGTTTTGGAAATGGATGTTATGACAGCTATTCGAGACAGTATCATTTCTCGAGTTGCCTCCAATATTAGAAAAGCTCATTCCGTTCAAAAAGAACAATACGATAGAAAACACGATCATCAGTTCAGTATTGGAAATAAAGTTCTGCTAAGAATTTCGGATTACCAGGAGGCTGCTTGAAATGGGCTTGAGGTGGTCAGTAACTCGAAATTTTCACACTGGTTATTAATAATAAAACGCTTACATACTTGTTTCAAGTTCTATTTTCGTGTTTGCAACACTAAATTTAAAGGGACATAACTATATATTACAAACCAATTTAGTTTGTAAAGGGACTTAACTATATATTACAAACCAATTTAGTTTATAAAGGGACTTAACTATATATTACAAACTAATTTAGTTTATAAAGGGACTTAACTAAATGTTTACAAAGTAATTTATTTCGTCGTTCCTTCGTATCTGACAATCCGTAACTTCATAATTTTGCAAACAATGGCTTCAGACATGCCACAAGGTGAAACTTATTGGGGCACAGGTGTAGTCAATCAAGGCGATTCCAAAATATTTTCAATGTCCCGTGAACGAGGAAAAACAAGAAGGACGTTAATATGATTTAAACTTAGACTGTAATGGGACGCAACCAAATCGTGTAAGTTATTTTGTCCGGAACTGCAGGTCTTACTGCTTGCTTCTTGCTCTTGCGTTGAATGAAAGTGAAGCCCTGGTAGGATGACCCAGTGGGAGGCGGAGGACATGTCCGTACCAGCGCATGCGGTGGATAGCTATTTAAGTGGGAGGCTGTGGGCTGATGCGTTCGCGCATGCAGTTCTTTGTTGGGAACGTGACGGTATCATCTGAAGTTCTCGATGACTCTCAGAGCTCTGTTATCGAAAACATCGATCCTTTTTGCCAGGGTTTTCAAGAGGGTCCACGTTTCTGCTGCATAAAGGAGAATGTTGAGAGCGGAGATTCGTCTTCCAGGAGATAGACAGGTGGCGCCAAAGGGGCTGCCATAAGGAGTACAAGACTTTGGCGGCCAGACTACATCTGCAGTTGACATCCAGAGTCAGTTCTCCATTGTTGGGGACTCTGAAGCCCAGGTATGGAGAAGGGAGGGTCCTAGCCATCTCCGACATGCGTCAGCTTGGTCTTCGCTACCTGCAGGCTAAGCGTTGCTGATTCTTCTCTGTATATGGTCAGTGCATCCCTGATCTGGTCGACCAAGGTGATATTGTCCGCATCGTCCAGGTTGGTAAGGTTGTAATTACTGAAGGCAACGCCAGTGACCCACTCACAAATCTTGGTCAGCTGATAATCGTTGACACAGTTGAAGATGTCTGGGGCAGTCACGCAGCACTGTTTGACCATGCTGTTGATGGAAACCAGTCAGAGCCCTTCCCATTCGCCAACAGCAACTCTCTGCACTACTATAGAGCCGTTGGAACAGGGCAGTGATCTTGGGAGGATTGCCAACGACTTTATGAACTTTCCAGAGGGAGGTGTGGTCGACCTTGAGGCTGACCTTGACGTTGACAAAGGCAGCGTAGAGGTGGCGATTTTGCGGAATTCCTGAGGTCTTTTAATGATGAGACAAAGGACAAAAATAGATCGATTCGGCATAAATCTAGTTTTTTGTGGGCAGCATCTTCTTCTAATGGTCAGAAGAGCACGGCTGAGGAGGATCCTGGTGAAGAGTTTGTCTGCGATGGAGAGGAGTCTGATGCCCCTGTGGTTGCTGCAGATGAGTTTCTCCAGAAGGAGAGGACGATGCCCTCGGTCCTGTCATGTCGGAGGTGCTCTGTACCTGTACATGGCTGATAATGCAAGTGAGCCACTGGATCATGTTTCCTCCGCCCGTATTCAATATCTCCGTCGTGATAGAGCAGATTCCAGGGGTTTTGCGGTTGTCGAGCTTCTTGAGGTTGGCATTGACTTCGTCGGGGCTGACAGGATCGAGCCCGCCAGTATCGATGGTTGTGGCTGTGACTGCAGTGACGCATAGGCTGTAATCGATTGGGACAGGTGGGTGACGAAGAAGAAGAAGGCTGAAGCACTTTCAGCGTTCAAGACAGTTTAAGTGGTGATGGCGTTGCCATTAGCATCCTTCACCAAGGCTGCTTTGAACTGGGAACTGGCACTGACTCTGCAGAGCTTGTTGAATACCTGGCTAATGTCATTGTTTTTTGTTGCTGCCTCTTCGGCTTCTTCCACCCAGAACTTCTCCCAGTCATCTGAGATGGCGTTGTTGCGTATTCGGCTAAGCCGGCAGTACTCATTCATGTCGCCTCGCCTCCAGCGGCGAGTGATGATGATTTAGTCGATCGTCTTCCACGTGTAATAGTCTGGGCTGTACCAAGTCCAGTGGGGGATAAGTCTGCGAGGGAAACAGGTGTCAGCGATATAAAGGTTGTAGAAGCGGCATAGGATCAGTCAGCGATAACCGTTGTTATTGGTGAATGGGTCGGCGAGAGTTATGTCCGGAATGAATCAGTCGAAGTGGGCTGGGCGGAAGAGGAAACAGTAACATTGGTATCCGTCAGGATAATCGTGATGTCGTGGGGGCGAGATTTGCCCTAAAACCTATTGGAACTGATCGTAGTTGTCCTTGATTGTGTTCTCTGCGACCTCTAAGGGGTTATGGGCATGGTCACTGCCACACCGCAGAGGTCTATCCGGTTCAGATGAGACAGTGGTTTCCTGCGATGAATTCGCCACTGCCAAGCCAGCGCATCTCGTAGAATCCCGCCAGGGTGATGTTGTAGTGGGATAGCTCTCGGTACAGCAGAGTGGTTGCACTTGAGCGAAGGAGTTACAGGACATTCCATGTAGCAACACGAATTTTGTAGCATAATTTTTTTCCCGTTGGTCGGGGGCAGGCAGGGGTCTGCTTTTAGATAAGTGATACAAGGCCAGGAGGGGGCCAAGTAAATGATTGTCTATATCGTCTTTTTTTTTATAGAACATTTGTGGATACTTCTACTCCGGAATATATTGGAAGGATAAAGTTTCCAGGATATTTCCGAACTGAAGAAGAACAAAAGACTTGGGCGAAGCTAACTCCAGGTCGTGAGTTGGTAGGAAGTGTATGTTGCCAATCGTAAGTATTATACTATGTTTGCATGTGCTTGATCACGCACCCAGACACACACACAAACACGAACACAAACATGCGCACGCAAGCACACGAAAGCGAGCGCGCGCACACACACACTTACACTCTTACACACACACACACACACACACACACACACACACACACACACACACACACACACACACA
>NC_068995.1:52138107-52141104 GCF_001194135.2 Octopus bimaculoides | reverse complement strand
ATTCAAGATGTACTTCCGACCTTTTAAAATGATAGGCTAATGATTGAGAAGCTATTTCCAAAAACATGAAACAGAGACGGGGATACATTTTAGAAAACCACTGATAAACTCAAAAGGTTTCAGAACCTGTTGGGAATCGTCAGCGTTGAAAAGCGTAGTGAATATGTTCTTTTAGGAATTCATAGATTTGCAGATTATAATGTTTTGGAATTACGGCTTATATATTTTATTTTTCATAAAGCTTTCAGAGAACTTCGAAGAGGCGGATTGAAATTAAAGTATGGCTAAAATTTCGCCCGTAGGTGAGGGATACTTTGCTTTTGCCATTGAAGATGCCTCATAGTCTCGAAGGAATGACATTCTAAAATAATCATTGACCTGAAATTCGTGGGGAGAGGGCTGGTCGATTACATCGACCCCATGTTTCACTGGTACTTAATTTATTGACCCCCGAAAAGATTAAAGTCAGCAGAATTTGAACTCAGAACGTAGCGACGGATTAAGCATTTCGTCCAGCGTGCGAACGATTCTGCTTGCTCGCTAATCTTAAATAAAAGAGATGCCATATAATTAGGGGTATGGTTTTGGCTACACGTTATTCCAGTATTCAAAACAGACATGATTTTGATGCTAAACTTTTCAGTGCCGTACTAAACAACTCAAATGCTTAGCTTTCTTCTCTACTTTACAATCTGTAATTTGAACGTCATGTCTCTTTATTCTTTGGTAATTTGCTAGGAGCATGTTTGGAGGGGAATTATTAAATTTTGAATAAATTTTTATGTAAGAGCATCATTTACTATATATTTAGAATATATTGTATTTTCAAGAAATGTTTCTTGGACAACTCCGATTCAAATGGAAGACATCACAGGAAATATGCGAGACATTGCACAATACCAAAATCTGAAACAATTTTACTATACAAGTCAATGCAAGTGAGTATTTTTCTTGAATTCTGTTACTATTTTTATTTTATACTAGCGGGACCCGTGAATATTTCATGGAATTAATGGTAAACCTATTGGGCTATTTCTGAAAACTTTATTTCCCAAATCTGAAAGCGTAGCCTGTGCTGTGTCTGTATGGAAAGAAAGTTGCTCGTCTGCTACTCATTGAAAAGTGAAAGAAATTGGCATGCATTGACTACTTGATGCATTTGTAGCGAAGCTTCTATCTCGGTTGTATATTTGTAAATGCGGACGTAGCGGGTAACAGCTGGCCTTCGGCCTGCCTTGGACCGGCCTGCCTTGGACCGGCCTGCCTTGGACCGGCCTGCCTTGGACCGGCCTGCCTTGGACCGGCCTGCCTTGGACCGGCCTTGGACCCTGCTGTGTCCGTCACCCTGATTGGCTGTTTGCGCGGCATTTGTCTCTGGTTCTATTTCGCGCCAGGATGCACACCAACCAATCGTGGCCTTCTGACAAGGTCACGTGAGAGAGTGTTTTCTGATGCTTCTGGAGCCAATTTATTCCTATAAAATAGCCTGTTTTATCCACGCCAGCTTGTCGCGGCTTCAGACCTTCTAAGGTCTGGCCGTTGACCACGTAACACCAACCAGCCAGTTTCCAGCGACGACATCAACACCACCGTTCAACTGTTTACTACAAGCTTCGTCGCCAACGTCAACACGACGTTTCTACGTACACAAGCTACCAACAGCAACCGCAGCTTCTCTCAACACTGTTTGTGTGAATTGTTTTATCACGAAATAACAGCCAGAATTCAACACCTGCGAGAAACCCCTGTATCAAGTAACCGGCTCGGCATAGAAGCCTCAACTTCACGACATGTGACTTAGCTCTGCCTCGACGTCACAACCTCTTATATACAGACTTTCAATTTACTGTGTACCTTAACTGAGAACTAGTATTTCTTATCCTTGTGTTCAGGACGCTGAACGTCCTTGTTACAGACTCTTTTCTATGCTCTGTATGCTGTTGCATTCACATGCACATATTTGTATACATACACTCTTTTGTTTACACGACGGCTTGTCATATATTGTGTTATTATGCCACATTCACTCACGCACAGACATACAGTTTAATGCTCTAATAAAACTTTCTCTATATTCGTCTTTACCGGTTGTGTCTCTCTCTTTTCCTTGTTGGCACTTCCTCACATTCACACGTGAGTTCGTTTATGTTATATTTATGTCGACCGTGCGACGCGTTAAAAGGAGCCGTTCAATTCGTCACCATTTTCCTTGGTTCGCACGGTCGTTCCACACATTTTATGCAGAATACGCGCTCTCTCAAAGGTGTCGACCCCCTCCTTAACACTACATACACTATCTCTTATTTATATTTACATATACGCATGCACCTTCTGCCACTACATGTACGTGTACGTGAATTGTATTTTCTACAGACAAACGACTGACTGTGATGTATGCACCTGCGAAAATGAGAAGGTTTTAGTTTCCTTGGTCTACCAATACAGCAGCCAAGGAGGTGAGGTTCAGCAAGCTGTCGGAAGGTTTCCTGCTGTCCAGTGCTGCAAATGTGTACGAATATAACTTCAAATATTTTGTATTAGCAGTTCACATTTAAAACAGAAATCAATTTTTCAATAAAGACACATATGACCCGCTACTTTCGTCTCACTCTCTGTCGATCTGCCTGCTTGCCTGCATGTCTGACTGTCTACCTACTCGTCTGCTCGTCTGCTCGTCTGCTCGTCTGTCACTGTCTGAGCAAGTGACTTCTTTTACAGCCTCGCGTCGACAAAAGCCTTGTGAGTAGATGTGCTTGATAGAAACTGAAAAAAGCCCATTGTATATAAATATAAATAATATATAATGTTCTACTTCGTCTTTTCATACCTCTTCACACCCCATCTTCTTTAAAATAAATCACCGTCTTTTTTCCTCCTCCTTCACTCGTCCATCTTCTGTCCCACAATAACTTTGCTTTTCTGTTTCTTACTTTTCCTTTTTTTTCCTTTTAATTTTCTTTTTATCAGGATATATTTATATCATTTTTTGTACTCATT
>NC_068995.1:52136685-52137803 GCF_001194135.2 Octopus bimaculoides | reverse complement strand
ATTTCACTCTACCTTTGGTCTTCGAGTACTATTTTTTCCACCTTGTTTTGCATTTCTGAGCTTACTTATGTGTGTGTGTATATATATATATATATATATATATATATATATATACCTACATGCATATGTATGTAAAGATATTTATTTCTTTATTGCCCACTGGGGGCTAAATATAGAGGGGGCAAACAGGGACAGACAAAGAGATTAAATCGATTGCATCAATCCTAGTGTATAACTGGTATTTATTTAATCAACCCCGAAATGATGAACGGCAAAGTCGACCTCGATGGAATTTGAACTCAGAACGTAAAGACAGCCAAAATACCGCTAAGCATTTCGCCCGGCGTTCTAACGTTTCTAGCTTGCCGCCTCATGTATGAAAATTTATTAACATCATAAGAAATTCTAAACCTTCGATTGAAATTGGAGCAATTTGTTTTGGGAATTGTGTCTCGAAGTACACATAAGGCTAAAATAATAGCATGCAAAAAATGTAATTATCTCACGTTTTCTCGGAGTTTTATAATTTCTTATATCGTCAACAAGATACAATTCTCGCTGGGAAGATTAAAGTTCCGAAAATGGACAGAGGAATTCGACGAATTTCTTTGGTACAATAGTGGAACACATATAATGTCTACGTGGTATGTTGGTCTGATTCCCTCGGGCGGTCTTCGGCTTTCTGTATTGGAGAGGGATTTTTCAACCCAGTGCTTGATTAGTAATATTTTAGCATTATATGTACTTCGAGAATCGTTCTGAAAAAGCATACATATATACATACATACATACATGCATACATACATACATATATATATATATATATACATATTGGCTAAACTGGCAATATGACCATCCCCAAGTACAACAACATATATATATATATATTATTATAAAATCTGTTAATAGACAAATGGTAAGAATTTGTTAAATCCGAAACCGGTCCCTGTTTGAGAGTGACTTTTTAGGTGATTTTAAATGTCTTGCCCGCTCACGTTTTTGGTATGCTGCTATATTTCATGTTGAGAACAATTTAGGTCTTAATAGACACGAGATGTGATCTATTTCTAGCGCATTAATTGTCCACGTTAGTGGTCGACGTTATTTTTATATATATA
>NC_068995.1:52133007-52135620 GCF_001194135.2 Octopus bimaculoides | reverse complement strand
GAGAGAGAGAGAGAGAGAGAGAGAGAGAGAGAGAGAGTCAATTCGAGGAAGTCATATCCTCATTAGGGATTATAAATTGCAAGCTATTCCGCTGCTTTAATCCCTATCATATAATGCGAAAGTCATTGGTATATGCTAGAGATTACTGAAATGATCAATGTTTGGGGAAAAATAAGAAGAAAATGGAGAAGAAATGGACAAATGAGTATTTTATTTGTATGTTTCAAAGGTTATTTTTAAAATGATAACAGTACAAATAAATTGATTACACGTTGAAAATAAAATAAAATAAGGAATCTACATATATGTTTCAGGCCTATCACCAGGTTGATCGGAATTTCTAAGCATTTGGGTTAATGCTAAGAAAGTTACCACATTCTGACTATATTGTGGTAGGACTTCTTCAGGATTAACATAGAGCTCATGGAACTTTGATAATCATTTTTCTTTTGTAGGATGTATAGAGTATTAGTGGGTTAATAGTTAAAAGTTATGTATTATAAGTGTATTTGATTGATGGGTTTTATATATTTGTGCATCTATTGTGTATATGTATTAAAGCTTGTGTGTGTGTGAGTGAGAGACTGAATATGTGTGTATCTGTGTATGCATTTACATGCATAAAAGTATATATTTTCGTTACGATTTCAGTCGTTTATATGTTTTTATTTTCGTATGTTTTTTGCAGCCGATGGCGTTCAGTTGGACAATGGGTCAATTTCTGTTGGACAGTGGAACGAAGGTTTTTGAGTTTAAATATTTGCCATTATTTCCTCTCTTCTCTTGCTTCCTACTCTTTCCATTTTACTTCAGTAAATATTGCCAAATTCTCCGTTTTTGAAAATATCTAAATATAATAAACTTCTAAAAAAATATATTCTTGTCTGTTAACAGATTTTGGTAATTGTGGTTGCAATTTATTGTGCAAGAATGGTGCAACAGGGACAGAAACAGTAAGGTCTACTTGTTTTATTCTTTGACGTCTTTTGCTGGTTTTAATAATTCGGTTGCAGTTACCTTGGACCATTGCCTTCAAAGTATATTTAGCCACCCATATCGACCATTTACCTATTTCCAGTTGAATACTCATTTGTCGAGCTCTTATTATCGAATAGTTAAGTTACCATTCACAGTAAGTTGGCCCAACGTTGTATCCATTTGCACGAGGGGTGTTCATTAAAGATTGCCTCTACCCCACTTCCGATTATTGTAGGAAACGGAACTTGTACAGGTATAATTATGTTTCTAAACATTCGAAAGCAGAAATGTCTAAATATTGCAATATAGTTCAGTTCGTTGAATGATATAATTGAATACCATAAGACGAGTCATTTTATAAAGGGACGTAACTAAATGCTGCAAAGTAATTTCGATTATGAAGGGACATAACTAAATATTGAAGAGCAATTGAGTTCGTCGTTCTGCTTTATCTGCCAACCCATGTCATCGGTTATTTTGTAAGCAATGGTTTCAAAGGCGAAACATTTCGTGAGACTCGTTCAAGTTGATTCCGCTGTTTGTTCTATCGACCACCGCAAAATGGAATGCAAACTTCACTTCGACGAGATTTAAAATCGAACCGTAACATAGGTAAGTACTGTATGATATTTTGATTCTGGCAGTTATTGAAGAACTACAATTGACGCAGCAGCATATGCCAACCCGATGCCTGATACGAAGACTCTCCGCCACATACGACACACTTGAATGTGAACTTATTGCTCTCTGCTATTAATGCAGGAGACAGATCCGCCAAAAGATACAATTCTAACCGTCTCAGGAGAGGACGGATGAGAAGCTTTCAACTACCGAGTATTCAGATATCTCTTATTATCTCCCCTTTGACGATACGGTGAACCATTCACTGACCTCTTGGATTCCTCTTTAAAGTGAAATGTGCAGAGAAGTTATTGGGTGTGAATGTATAAAATGATATATTTTTAAAAAATGTAACTGTATAGAATCGATAGTAACTTTTTAGTAGAGTTAATAATCAGATAAGTGATACAAGGCCAGGAGGGGGCCAAGTAAATGATTGTCTATATCGTCTTTTTTTTTATAGAACATTTGTGGATACTTCTACTCCGGAATATATTGGAAGGATAAAGTTTCCAGGATATTTCCGAACTGAAGAAGAACAAAAGACTTGGGAGAAGATAATTTATGGTCATAAGATAGACAGCGTATGTTGCAACGGGTAAGTATATAATATGTTTGTATGTGCTTAATCACGCACTCAGACACACACGCACACACACTCACACGCGCACACACACACAGACACACACTCACACAGACACACACACAGACACACGCGCACACTCACACTATTACACACACACACACACACACACTCGCATGAATGTATGCACGTACACAAATACCCACGCATGCACGTGCACAAATAGATGAACATAGATAGATACTTATGTAATTTAAAAACAGGAAATAACAGACACGCATAGATAAATGCAAACTGTGTGAAACTGAAACCGAAAATAGGACATCGTAAGCACTTGAGCTTATGTTATGCAGCCATCAATACACGAGGCGTGTTGTAGTGGCCAGAACATTATACAATGTAATTCGTAGAAAGAATATTCCTACAAATGC
>NC_068995.1:52125336-52126622 GCF_001194135.2 Octopus bimaculoides | reverse complement strand
ATATATATATATATATATATATAAATATATACATTATGGTCACGCCTTGTCGAGGTGGAGGGACGTGCGTGTACCAATGATTCTGAGAGCGATGCTGCCAGGTGTTGTAAACTACTGGAAGTGCCAACCATAGCGCAGGTCGAAGACAAGGACCCAGATTAAACACGAACAACCCCTACAGACCCAGCGGGGGAACAAGCGGATGAATTGGGCTACGCATGACGGATTTATTACTGAAAGCACCACTCAAAGGTATAACCGGGTCAGCGGCAGCCCGTTGCAGTTTCATAACTAGAGCCTGCATTTCTCATTCTATACGTGCCGCAGAGAAAAGTCATGAAATCAAAGGTCATGAAACCAACTCTTGCAAAGCCCAACGTTTCTGCTAGCTCGCCGCCTTAATTAATAGATACACCTACATTTACACATACATACATACATACATACATACATACATACATACATGCATGCATGCATCTATGCATACATACATATATGCATACATACATACACACATTGCGTACTGACTCATATAAGCTATAGCATCCAGTTCAAAGGATTAAAAATGTCACCCAGTACACAATGATATCATCCTCTCTGTCACCCACCTACATCACCAACCCAGTATATCTAACCACCCTCATACCATTAGCAGGGATGTAATAATACAAACAGCCAAATATATATCCAGACAGTTATATCATGAATCAAACGAGATCAGTCAACGTTGTTGTTGTGTGTCTAACGTAGGGTAACGTTTTTCATGATGGGAGATCAGCTTTAGTTGTTGTCGTAGTAGTAGGATTAATGTGTGTAGTTGGTTATTGTTGTTGTTGTTGTGTGTAAACAGAATTTGTAAAAAAATCAATAAGGGTTGTCTTTTATTGTCGATTGATTTATAGATAGAAAGATTGATGCGTTTTCCCATCCCATTTCTCCCTTCCGCCTTTTCGGTCATTTCTTCCTTATGTCCGTCATTTCTTCTTTCCTTCATTCATTCGTTGGTTCGTTCTTTTTTCTTGGTCAAGAGTATGTGAAGGATTATACACACACACACACACATACACACACACACACACACACGCTTGCACAACGTGCATACACTAGTATACATTACATAATATATGTGTGTGTACATATATACAAATATACACATATGTTTATAATATATATATATACATATGATATATGTATACACACACACACACACACACACACACACACACACATATATACATACATATAAATATATAAGTATATATATATATATATATATATATATATAC
>NC_068995.1:52123516-52125301 GCF_001194135.2 Octopus bimaculoides | reverse complement strand
ATATATATATATATATATATATATATATATACACACACACGCATCTAGTCAATCCAAACATGAACAAGCAAGAAAAAATCACGAAAAAAACAACAACGTGAGGACGTGGAATAAGTGCAGTGTTATTGGACGCTCAGGAAAGGAAAGAAAAGAAAGAAAAAGGATTTCACGTTTCGAGCGGAGAGCTCTTCATCAGAAATATAGAAAAAGTTCAAAGGGAAGACGGAGAAAGAAAATCATGTATCTGCCTCTTTATCCTTGTCTGCCTGTTTGTCTGTCTGTCTGTCTGTCTGTCTGTCTGTCTCTCTCTGTCTCTCTCTGTCTCTCTCTCTCTCTCTCTCTCTACATATATATATGTATATATACACACACATATACTACAATCACACACACATTCTGTATTATCATATACGTTTATCTGCCTTCACTTGAATATCCAACATTTTGTCGATGTTTTAATCGTAAAGCATCTTTACCCTTCACGATGTTTCAATTCATCATAACATACCTTTATTCGCACTCTGTCTCTTACCGGGATAGACCGAGAAACAAAAGGTGATAAGAAACACTTGTAAACGATTACCCTACGAAGTTCATAGCATAACCGTTCATTCTTTCGTCATCTCTTTTTTCTCATTGCCGCTCTGTACTCGACTAACGCTTCTACTTGAATCCCGACCGACTAAAGCCTTACGAGTGGATTTGGCAGACGGAAACGGAAAGAAGCCTGTCATGTGTATGTATGTATGTATGTATGTATGTATGTATGTACGTATGTACGTATGTACGTATGTATGTATGTATGTATGTATGTATGTATGTATGTATGTGTATATATATATATATATATATATATATATATGCATGTAGGTGTATGTATTTGTGTGTACCCTTCTCTAGACATTATATGAGTATTATCGTCACACAAGCGTGGGTGTTCGCTTTTAGTCTTCCGTGAAAAATATGTCCGGCCATAGGAAAATATTGCCGTACTTGGGAGTGAGCGATGCTAACTAAAAGGGCATCTCTCGATAGATATTCCATCTGACTCATACAAGCAATGGAAAAATAGATGAAGAGGATGATGATGATGATAGCGGTCTATTATTTGCCAGTTTTTGCGTGGTGGGTAATTGAAATAATCTGCTGTTGATATTAACGGTTTATTTGTTTGCATCTGGTATCAGATCACCGGTGAGAATGAACATTTGCAATACATTAATTATATCAGATAATGATCAATGAATTTTTAAAGTATTATTTACACAGATAACCAACAGTATTTTCGTTTTCTTCTATTTGATTCATTACCGTTTAATTAATTGCTGTTATTAAATATTTTTTTCATAACAATCAAATAACGTTCACAATTTTGATTTTTCGTTAAAAAGCATGTCCAGTCTTCTTGCTGACTAACGCAGTTTTTCGCTTTCGAACCCCTCTCAAAGCTGGTAATCTTGTTTTATCCCTAATTGATGTCATATTTAAACGTTGAAGTAAGCTCCTTTCCTTTCCTGTAATATTCTTTTCTTCCGTGGATTAAAATTTGTTTCTGCCCTCACAACTATTGTTTTCCTTCAGATCGTTAATTGGTTTTTCTGTTATTTCTTGTTCAATTTCCTCTGCTACGTAGCCATGTTGATCATCTTTTATCGTTTTGAAGGTGTTTTCCTGCTCTAACTAAATAAACGTCATTGTTTTATGATTTTATTTTTCTGATCGAGATGTCTTTCCTGTGATACGGAACATCTCCCTGTGTGTGTGCCTATATATATATATATATAT
>NC_068995.1:52120767-52123395 GCF_001194135.2 Octopus bimaculoides | reverse complement strand
ATATATATCAAAGTAGACTTACTGTGGACAAGGCTGCGTGATGTTCGATTATAAATGAATAGATATAAGATACATCAAGTACAGGACATCACGAACGATTGAAAATACGTAAAAACATGAGAGACAGACAAGAACGGGACAAAATATGTAAGAAATCTAACCCCTCCTCAGTTGTCGACTGTTAATTACTCCCTATTTCGAGCTTTCAACAAGATAGGAAAACTTCATAAAATAGCAGCATCCAGAAATTTTAAAAAATATAAAATTTGTGGAGTTAGGACTTCGAACGAACAAAAAACGACAGAGTGGAGGTAGGGAGTAAACAATCGACAAACATTAAGGGCCGTTAGGCCAAGGTGCATTGTAATGGGTAACGCCTGGTAGAAATTCTGAAAGGATATAGAATAAATAGAAGAGAAGAAAATAGTAGAAGAGAAAAAGGGAAAAAATGTCGGGATGCGATAGAAAATTCCGTCCTTCCTCCTCTCAAATACCCCTCACTGGAATGTTCAGGAATCTTAGCTCCCCTTCCTCACATTCCTCCCCTACCCCATCTCCAATCCGCCTCTCTGGAATGTTCGAGAAACCTTCCTCACCTTCCTCTCCTTCCGCTCCTTTCCCCTCCCAAATCCCCCTATCTGGAATGTTCTAGAATACTTCCTCCGATAAATCCACTCAAATCCTCTAAATTTACTCACAAGGCTTTGGTCGGCCTGAAGCTATAGTAGAAGGCACTTGCCCAAGTTGTATGAAATTTTAAAGGTAATAAGGTGAGTGTTATCGATGAAATGGCAATAGTTTCTCTCTCACAGCGGAACCGCGTAGCAAGTTTATTCGATTCGTCTATTTCTGGTTGTTTTCACTGATATTGTTTTAGATAATCCCTATTTCTAACAGTTGTATCTGCTTACATCGTTGCTAGTATTGTTGGTGGTGGCGCCAACTCTGTAACCATTGTTGCTATTGTTGGTCTTATTATTGAAGAAAAAAATGAATAAAACGTATAGAAACAAGCCAAAAATAACCCTCTAAAATACCAACGGCATCAACACTGCCACTATAGTTACCTCATTTTACATTATAATTAACGAGAGAAGGATGCCAAATTCACTCCGTTGAAATGATAAGAATAAAATAAATTCGAAAATTCTTATGTTGAATAAAGACTTTACATTGAAAACATACTTCTCTGCCACTTTAATTTCAACATCGAACAATAAAAAGAAAATTGAAGCAATAATGTTAAATGGTGAGAAATGAAAAAGAAAAATATTCAAGTAACGAAAATAAAATCTAACAATGAAACTAAAATTACTTTTACGATAATTCTAAGATTGTAAAATTACCAAAATTTACTGTAATTAAAGGAAACAGAAAAAAAGAATAACAAATTTGAGAAAAAAAAAAGAGACAGACGGTTTCTTAAATAATTGGATCTAGAAGTGAAATTTATCAGATTTTTTTAAATAAATTTAAGAGTTAAAGCAGTTCTCCCGTTGCCAAACAAGTTAATCAAACTAACACAATTGATTTGATATATATATGTGTACACACACACACACACACATATATATATATACATACATATATTTATATATATGTATGTACACACACACACATATCTGTATACATATGCATGTGTGTACAAAAAAATGAACGTATAAAAAACGATGAATAAAAATATCGTGACATTATTGATTTCTTTTTCTTCTGTCTAATTCATCTTCATCCACCGTCTTTTGTATTTTTGTGTGGTTCTTATCTTCTATTTATCTTCTTCTTTTTTCCCTTCGTTTTCTTCACGATTTTTCATCTCTAAATATGTTTTGTCATCTCAATTATACTAAAAAATGATTTTGTTTAAAGAATTTAAAAAAAATAAAAATAAACGCCTCATATAACACTTTTTTAAAAAGTCAGTTTCTTCTCTTTAGTTGTAATATTACAAAATTATATTTCTTTTCTCGCTTGGAAGAAGGCCAACATGTCTGCAGGAGGCTTATAATCGATTCAATGAATTTTATTCCTCGGTATATTACAGGTATTTATTTATTATATTTATGTACAATGCAATGATGAAAAAAAAACACCCTAATTTCGGGTGAAAATTGAACGTGAAACACTCAGAAGAGGAGATAGATACTTTTCGTCTGGGTACAAAAACCGTATGTTTTTGCTCATGATATTAGTTTCAGTGTTTAGGCGGTGAGCTGGCAGAGACGTTAGCACGCCGGACGAAATGTTTAGCGTTATTTCGTCTGTCTTTATGTTCTGAGTACAAATTTCGCCGAGGTCGACTTTGCCTTTCATCCTTTAGGGGTCGATGAATTAAGTACCAGTTGCTTACTGGGGTCGATCTAACCGACTGGCCCCCTCCTCAAAAATTTCGGGCCTTGTGCCTAGAGTAGGAAAAAAAATAAATAGGAAAATTAATGTATAAAAGTATTCATAAAAAAGGTAGAAGCACGAAAATAGATGCAGGCATGTTTGTGTTGTTAAGAATCTTGTTTTAAAACCAAGTGTTTTCGGGTTCAATTCCACTGCACGGCGTCTTACCAAGTGTCTCCTACTATAGCTCCGCGTCGACTAATGCCTTCCGAGTGAATTTGATTAACGGAAACTGTGTGG
>NC_068995.1:52117935-52119720 GCF_001194135.2 Octopus bimaculoides | reverse complement strand
TATATATATATATATATATATATATATATGTGTGTGTGTGTGTGTGTGTGTGTGTGTGTGTGTGTGTGTGTGTGTGTGTGTGTGTGTAATAATGCATATGTATATATATATATGTATATCTTATGTTATTTAGCATTATTATTATGCGTTTGAGAGTAAAATATTTCCAAATCTGTATGTGTGTGTGTGTGTGTGTGTGTGAGTGTGTGTGTATGTGTGTTCGTATGTGTATGCGTTGGTATTTGTGTTCGTTCTCCACCACCACTTGACAACTGGCTTGTTTGTTTACGTCCCCATAACCTAGCGGTTCGGTGATAGATATCGATAGAGTAAGTAGTATTGAGTCGATTTGTTCGACTGAACTCATCGAGGTGGTGCCACAGCATGGCCGCAGGGTTATAAGTTACCAAATGATCTGATCCCTAACTATAAACAAACTATATTTCCTTACTGAGTGACGTGACAATGTCTGCCCACGTATTTAGCAAAATCCCTTTAGGTCTTCGTATAAAGCTTTCACAACTTTCATTTCATATTTTTTTTAATGGATGAATAAATTACAAAAGCAAATTAGTAAAAAGATTTGTTAAATTCATAAAAACAAGCGATAAAAATATGATAGAATACTTTTATTTTTTGGAGAATGAGATAAAACAGCCGCAGTTGGGAAGGCTATAAGGCAGCATAAAACCCCGACTATGATCCGAATAAAATTAGGTAGAGTTCGGGGTGAGGATGTGTTGTTCGGTTAGCGATTTGCCCTCGAGAATTAGTGACGTAAATGAAAAATGGTGATTCATAAGGAGAAATGCTTACATCTTCCTTGATATAAAAATAAACGTGTGCTCTGGTATTTGTGGCAGAGCCCTAATGACTTTTAAAGCTGTGTCAATATCAACACTCAGCTCTCACAAACATCTTTTAGTTAAATATATCAATCAAAATAATAATAATAATAATAATAATAATAATAATAATAATAATAATAATAATAATAATAATAATAATAAAATTAGCAAAATGCGGAACCTGAAGACTAAAACAATACCTATTGTCATAGGTGCCCTGGGAATGACAGCGAAACGGGCTGATTACTACCTTGCTCAGATACCAGGAAACCCCAAAATGGCTGAAGTTCAAAAGATAGTGCTCATGGGAACTGCCCATATCTTACGTAAAATACTGTCTATGTGATCTCAAATTTTAAAACAAACACATAATTTTCTTATGGTTTCTTAAACATTCTCTAGAACAACACTATGTACAAATCGAAATATATGGTACCCTAGACATAAAACCTACATGGACTTCTAACTTTTTGTCTCTTGAGGTCTCTGGATGAGACTTGGATCTAACTTGTACAAATGCAAAGCAAAAGTCAAACATAAAATAATAATAATAATAATAATAATAATAATAATAATAATAATAATGATAATGAGGTTAAGCAGTTGTGGTCGACGAAAAAGGTGGTAGTAGTACCAATAATTGTCGGAGCCCTGGGAACAGTGAGTAAAAAATCTTGAGAAGTACGTGGAACAAATAGGGGCTGGAATAAGGGTGGAGCACTTGCAGAAAGTAGCACGGAACCGCTCGAATACGCCCGATGGTGCTCGGAAAATAAGAGGTGTTACCTTAGTTCACTGGTAGTGAACAGCTGACACTGTAGTACATCTCCAGCGTTAGAAGCTGTGCAAAGACAATAATAATAATAATAATAATGATAATAATAATAATAATCATAATCATAATAATAATAATAATAATAATAATAATAATAATAAT
>NC_068995.1:52114555-52115402 GCF_001194135.2 Octopus bimaculoides | reverse complement strand
ATGGACGTGTGTATGCCTCTATGTATGTAGATATACATTTATGAGTATATTTGTAAGTATGCGTGCGTTCATGTGTGTTTGTGTGTGTGTGTGCGTATGTGTATGTGTGTGTGTTAGAGATTCGTTTTATCTATCTGCTAAACGAACCGTGATCTAGACGGCATCATTTTGTGTGTCACTACAGTTAAACGAATTTTCTAAAACAAACTTAACTCTAAGAAAGCTGCCCTTTGCGTTCTTTTCTATACATGCATACATACACACATACATACATACATACATACATACATACATACATACATACATACATACATGCATTCATACATACACACATACAAACATACGTACATACATACATACATAAATACATACATATATACATACGTACGTACATACATATATATATGTGTGTCTGTGTATGTATGTATATATGAGTGAATTATTTGAAGTATTGACAGTCACTGGCAATCAAGCGTGATTTGCTTATATATATATATATATGTGTGTGTGCGCGTGCGTGTTTGTATGCATGTATGTATCTATATTATAGTTCAAAATGTACAATAAAGAAAAGAATACCAAAAAAAAAAAAAAACCCCAGTAGACAGGCAGAATTGAAGGAACAACACTCAAGAGTATACTAGTGTGACAGTGAGGAACGATGGAAGAGTCGTCGATGTTTCAGGCCTGCGCTCTTCTACGGAATGGAACGAGGAAAAAAAACATGGCGAGAAGAAAGAAATCGGAGGGAGAAACAAAAGACAAAACGCGATGAATTAACAGTTTCACATGTTGAATTGACTGGAAGGAAGGATGTGGTTGGTGGCAAGGGTGCAAGGGGGGGGGG
>NC_068995.1:52110516-52112435 GCF_001194135.2 Octopus bimaculoides | reverse complement strand
GAGAGAGAGAGAGAGAGAGAGAGAGAGAGAGAGAGAGAGAGAGAGAGAGAGGAAACAGATAGCGAGAGATAGAGGAGAGTGAGTAGAGAGAGGAGTGATGAGCGAAGAAAGAAGAACAAGAAGAGAGTAAGAGAGACAAAAACTGAGAACAAAGAAAGAAAGACAGAGTTAAAAGAGTGAGGAAAGACGAGGAAAGCAAAGAGATTGGAAGGGAGAGAAAGAGAGAAGGAAGAGAGAGAGAGAGAGAGAAGGAGGGAAAGAGAGAGGGAGTGAGAGAGGGAGAGTGAGAGAGAGAGCGTGTTAAATAAAGAAACCTATCCTTGAAATAACAAGAAGTTCTTATGGCTTTCTTTAATATCATTTGGCCAAATTGAATCACCTGCAATCACGGAATAAAGTATTTTGAAAGTATTTGAACGTTTAGGGAAGGGTAACAGGTTCGTGTGATTCAGTTTCGATTCCCTGCCGAAATCAATTTACTTCAATTACGCAGAGAAAATTAATGGACTTTTTAACGATTATTCAGTTTTGTTATTCTTAAACCTTTGAATCGTTGGATCTCATGAGAAACCTGCATGACGGTTCGATAGATAGAAATTTAAATAGTGTGACGTTATTTGTCAATGCCTTGAGAAGGCAGTAGTGTTATCTAATTCAGTAGAGATTGCAGAGACAGGGATCAACTGGTCAGTGATGACAGACTAGCAGCCAAATAGTTGACAACTTCGTTTCTAATATTTGTCCACGGCCGAAGTACTAAAGCTGTCAGTATCAGGTCATTAAGAATGAAACGTCCGATTTTGAACTGAAATTATTTTACTTTATCTCAACAAAAACCAATGCTGTTAATCAAAGTATGCCCCTATATTATCAACACAATTTTGACATTTTATCGGTTGCTTATTTATTCCAGAGGAGGCGCAATGGCCCAGTGGTTAGGGCAGCGGACTTGCGGTCATAGGATCGCGGTTTCGATTCCCAGACAGGGCGTTGTGAGTGTTTATTGAGCGAAAACACCTAAAAGCTCCACGAGGATCCGGCAGGGGATGGTGGCGAACCCTGCTGTACTCTTTCACCACAACTTTCTCTCACTCTTACTTCCTGTTTCTGTTGTGCCTGTGAGTCAAAGGGTCAGCCTTGTCACACTGTGTCACGCTGAATCTCCTCCGAGAACTACGTTAAGGGTACACGTGTCTGTGGAGTGCTCAGCCACTTGTATGTTAATTTCACAAGCAGGCTGTTCCGTTGATAGGATCAACTGGAACCCTCGACGTCGTAAGCGACGGAGTGCCAACGACAAATTTATTCCAGCAGCTAAGAATTCTGGAGAGCAAGAGATGATGAAATCACGGAAAGCTGTTCTTGCATCTTCTTCAGATTTGAAGTCTTTTCCCTGCAAAAAGTTGTCTAATATTTCGAAAACGTGATATGGTGGATGACAGAGTACTTCCAAGTTCAGTTCCTGTAACTTGAGTAGCGTTCTTTGTGCAACGTGTACTCGAGTATTGTTTTGCAATAGAATTGGCCTGTCTCTGTTTGTCAATCTCAGTTGTTTAACTGCAAGTTCACTCTGTCTGTCTATCTATCTTTCTATCTATCTATTTGTCTCTCTATCTAGCCATCTATCTGTCCATCCATC
The DNA here is from genome assembly GCF_001194135.2 of Octopus bimaculoides. NCBI lineage: Eukaryota > Metazoa > Mollusca > Cephalopoda > Octopoda > Octopodidae > Octopus > Octopus bimaculoides. Next base: position 52,110,796 of record NC_068995.1, on the reverse strand, counting down.
CATCCATCCATCCATCCATCCATCCATCCATCCATCCATCTCTATCTATCTATCTATCTATCTATCTATCTATCTATCTATCTATCTATCTATCTATCTATCTATCTATCTCTTCTCACGGACGTGCTGTCACATCGGCTGCGAAGGTAAACGTTTATTTGACCTTTTACTGTCCACATTTTGTTGGAATTTTTTAATAATTTTGTTGCGAAGCACCTAGGCTTCATTTGTGTGTATTTTCAAGGGCAGGAATTGACCCCCAGGGGCAGTTTCGGCCCTA
>NC_068995.1:52103787-52104746 GCF_001194135.2 Octopus bimaculoides | reverse complement strand
ATCGTTGTCCCCACTTTTGTTTTTTTTTCTGCTTTGTTTTCGACCCCCTCGAAAAGAAAAACTCTACATTTGTATTTTGTCCCCTCTGTGTTGAGCCCTGTGTGGCTAATAAAGAAACCTATCTATCTATCTATCGATCTATCTATCTATCACGCTGTGATGTTATGATCCTTATGACGTCATGATACTTTTGATGGCGACGGTGATACTGTTGTGATTGCTTTGGTGCTAAAATTGCTAAGAAATAATGGAACACATATTATGCTGGTATAATTGTTGCTGTAGTGTGCTTGCTATGATAAGTAGCATGATTGACGTGTAGTTAAAACTCCCGTGCAATAACGTTACGGTTACCCTGATTGTACAGAGTCTATAATAGCGCGATTGATGTGATATAATTTAATTATCACAATTTAATGAAGCATATCTGGACAGAGAAGATGCATCGCTGTTAAGTCTGTTGAGGTGGTGGTAGTGGAGGTGGAAATGGTAGTGGTAGATGGGGGTTTGAGGGAGGTGCAGTGAGAGCGGTGGGGGATGATTTAATTAAACAAAATGTCTCCGCACAGATTCCTGTGTGATCCACTTTAAAGCACGTGTAATACGTGTCACGAGATAATGGGCGAGCTTCTATGTGGTCACTTGACGTGCAAGAAATAGCAGTCGAATCGTCCTCAAATCATGGCCAACTGAGGCAAAAAAAAAAAAGAGAAACCTATACGTTGGCAAGTGCCGTGATGTGGTCTAGCTTTGATTCATTTTGGAAAATTATATGCGATAGTCATGCTTGGATTCCCTTTGATCATAGGTTTTACTCAGTTTAGAGTTGACTTGGAATTAAGCAATAACGACAGTAGCAGCAGCAGCAGCAGCAACAACAAGAAGTTGTAAAATTGAATCAGTCAAACGATATTTGAAGAGCATGCGGGTGCACACACGCACACACACACACACACACA
>NC_068995.1:52102301-52103777 GCF_001194135.2 Octopus bimaculoides | reverse complement strand
AAAAAAAGAGAAACCTATACGTTGGCAAGTGCCGTGATGTGGTCTAGCTTTGATTCATTTTGGAAAATTATATGCGATAGTCATGCTTGGATTCCCTTTGATCATAGGTTTTACTCAGTTTAGAGTTGACTTGGAATTAAGCAATAACGACAGTAGCAGCAGCAGCAGCAGCAACAACAAGAAGTTGTAAAATTGAATCAGTCAAACGATATTTGAAGAGCATGCGGGTGCACACACGCACACACACACACACACACACACACACACACACACACACACACACACACACACACTCAGAGGCAAAAGACAAGCGTAAACACACGCACGCACATTCAGAAATATACACGCACATACATAAACATAGACACACACACATGCACCCCTCAAACACAAACGAAACTTATAATCATAAACACACACGCGCACATCATGACATGTAGACAATACAAATACGCACATACACACAGATACAGTCACGTATACACACACGCACGCACAAATACACACAGACACATGCATGCACCCACGTCTACACACACACACAATCACACATGCACTCACAAATGCACAAACAAACATACATACACACTCACACACGAACGCGCGCGTACGCAAACGCACACACAAACATGTCCACACAAATTGCTCCTACACACATGCAAGCACACACACACAGAAACACACACACACATACACACACACACACACGAACTCACACAGGCTCACGCACAAATATACAAACACACACTCGAAAACACGTGCAAGCACACATACACACACGTACTGAAGCACACACATAGGCACTCAAACACACACACACATGCACACACACGCACGCACGCATGCACTCAAGCACACACAGGCACACACACACACATATACATACGCACACACACGTACACTCTGCCCAATCAAAGCGCCGCCAGTATTGCTAATATATAAGAGTTAGCTTAATGTTAGCTTCAAGCAGCTGATGAAGAATATAATGAGAAAGTTTTATATGAAAAAAAATCAAACATAATTCAATATATGTGAAGCGGCTTAATAATAATTAAAGTTTAATTTGTAAATTCAGATGAAACATACGAAAACCTAGAAAATTGTGCAGCGAAGATTATATAATACGACGACGACGATGACGACGACAATGACGACGACAACAACAACAACACAACATCATCATGAATAGCAATAACAACAAGAAAAGCACAAATTATGAAGTAATATTAATCGTATACTAGGCTTTAACAAAAAAGCTTTAAATCGTTTGAGGTAGATGACTACTCGCATTAAAATCTAAGTACAATACATACGTACATACATACATCTGCCCCGCAGATATAAATATCTCTTTGAAAATCAAAGAAAACAAGAGTATCTATGGACAACTGCTTCGAAACTTCCAGCTTCTATATCCAGACTATGAATTCATATTCATACCAATAATAATTGGAGTACTAGGTTTTGTTAGTAAAT
>NC_068995.1:52097839-52102203 GCF_001194135.2 Octopus bimaculoides | reverse complement strand
GGCTGATTCGTACATTACAAGTCCAATCTGTGAGTGGAACAGTAAAGATATGCAAGACTTTTCTCAAGTTTCAAATGTGAATTTGTCTCTATTAACTACATCCCAAAGATGGAGTCTTGTATCTTTGTTGGAAACCGGCTCCCTCCTCGGTGGAAGATTTATAATAACTAGAAAATAGATAGATAGATAGATAGATACATACATACATACATACATAATACATACATAATACATACATACATACATACATACACACACACACACATACACACACACACACACACACACACACGCGCGCACAGAAATACACATATTTCTACATATATTATGTATATATACACGTACATGTATGCAATGATTTTAAATTTGGGATACACGTAGTTTGCCGTTTAAATTCCGTGCACTGCATTTGGCTACCTGATGTCATCAGCAGTATGGATGTAAATGCCACTCGATTCATTTCAGGAATTCTTTCATGTGCATAGAGTTTATAGAATATCAGAGAAAGAAATATTTTATCTTTGTTTCTTGTAAGTCAATTTATTACTTATACGAGAAGTACATTATTTACATTATTCACAAACGAGGTAATTCTTGAGAAGTCACCTGACGAGACACATCTTCACCTATGATGCACCACAGCTGTTTGTACAGCATCTCACCCGCGAAGGATCGCTGCACAATGGGTCGAAACGATCGTAGTGATTAATAATGAATTTTGTGAATTCCATTTTCTATCTCTTTCTCTCACACGTACATGACTTTATTCAACATATTCCCCTCGCAGCAATCCTTCAGTTTTTCTAAGCCCTGTGAAAGAACTCAGAAGGTTGGGTCTGCACTCCTCGTGTGTATATATATATATATATAAGTCAGCCGGTATATATATATATATATATATATATATACCGGCTGACTTTATATATATATATATATATATATATATATATATATATATGTGTGTGTGTGTGTGTGTGTGTGTGTATGTGCGTGTGTGTGCATGTCTTTGCGTCTGTGGTCTTCCGCCACTACCACTTGCTAACCGGTGTTGTGTCTATATCCATGTAAGTAGGCCGATAAAATACGTAACACTTAAAACAGATACTGAAATCCTTTTACGGCTCTGCTCCAGCTTGGCCACATTCCTATGACTGAAACAAACAAGTGAACAAAAGAATGACTCTGATGAGATCAAATAAAAGTAATCACCACATTTCGAATCATTTTCCAATTCTTCTATCAGTTCTTCAAAACATATTCATTTCCCATTTTTTATTCTTTATTCCATTCTCTCTCTAATTTAAAATATTTTTTTCCTCATAAATTTATTTTCAGTAAATTGTAATTATACACATATTACCAATTTCACGATTAAATACTTCCCGTTGGATGGTGATAATGATGATGGCGATGACGAGTACGACGACGACGACGACGATGATTATTGAGATGGTGATGATTACTGAGATGATGGTGATGATGAAGAAGGGATGATAATGATAAAGGTAATGATGGCGATAAGGAAGAAGAAGAAAACGATGATGATGATGATGTCAGTGATGAGACGATGACAATGATGATGATGATGTTGATGACGATTATGATGATGGTACTAGCAACTATAATTACCACTGGCTTAATAACCACTTATTCTGTAACTTATTCATTTATTGACTGGTCTACTTCCACCTATTTTATTTACGTTTCACTTCTCTCTCACTCCCCTCTCTCTTTCTCTCTTTCTCGTTTTCTCCCTCTTTCTCTTTCATTAGATGTCAGCCATTCCATAGCCATCCCTAATGCTATCAGCGCCTTTCTCCACTCACACTTGTTTTTTTTTCTTTTTACATCTGAAGAATTTCGAAGATTACTGACCAAGCGGCGTGATGGCAGAAACGTTAGCACGCCAGGCGAAATGCTTAGTGGTAGTTAGTCTGCCGTTACGTTCTGAGTTCAAATTCCGCCGAGGTCGACTTTGCCTTTCATCCTTTCGGGGTCGATAAATTAAGTACCAGTTACGCACTGGGGTCGATGTAATCGACTTAACCCCTTTGTTCGTCCCCTCTATGTTTAGCCCCTTGTGGGCAATAAAGAAATTGAAGATTACTGACCAGCTAATTAGCAGGCCAAGTCTACATTCGCCTCCTCCGTCTTCCCTATCTGAACATCACTTTAACACACACTCATGGTTCAGTATTTGAACGCAGCCATGTACACCCTTAAAGCTATACCCAGATAGAATCACCAAATTACGAAGTATGTAGCAAAGTTGGACTTTCGAATTACGGGTATATCGCATCCGATTTGCTTTCAAACAGTTGCCATCTACCCAATTTCACGCGGACAAAAGTATCAAAAAATAAAATTTGCCTAAGAATCCATACAGTTGGAACGAACGCGCGACCCCCATATTACAAAACGAATTCCTGAACCATTCGACCATTCTATGTTCAAGAACGTTTGGATATAGTTCTGTGTTCTTATATATATATATATATATATATATATATATATATATATATATATATATATATTATATTCCCATGCGTATATGCGCGTATATAAACGCATACATATTCCATATCAACACTGTGAAAAAAGGCCACCACTATCTCGAAAGAATATTTTGATATATGACCACTCTCAACCTAATTAAGCGCCATTAATGAGATAACCGATGAAAGCTGCTCCCCCTCCGTAGAAAAAACAGAAATAAATCTTTCTACATATATCTCAGATCAAAAACAAACTGGCTTCCGATGAAACGTTATTAACAAGATTGAATTTTCAATGGTAATTCCAAGCGCATAAACCGTTAATAACATGACAAGAACTGTGCGGACGATGATGAGTATGATGATGTTGTTAATAATGTTAGTAATAATAATAATAATAATAATAATAATAATAATGATGATAATAATAATAATTGTATGAATAGAAGTAATATTACTAATTATATTTTCTCCATTACGTTATTGGCCGCAAGGACCAAAAATTCATATAGGACAATGCAAAGACAAAGGAGTTGGATTTGCATATATACGTCCAATAGCAAGTGTTATGAGCACACGTCGTCTCAAGGGTGGAGGTCGTTTCCGATGTCGAAAAGCAACTGCAATTAGATATCCACGTTCCTAGCTTCAACTGAGGAGGTATACAACAAGGTCGAACAACTCCGGCGTTTGAAGATGTAACTACGCCGTGGAATCGTGTATGATGAACAGACATCGTCGCAAGGGAAGACGAGAACCAACAGCTGAGATCAACTATTTTGTATTTTTTTTTCCGATTCGGAATCGCTAAGATGGTGGATTGTGTGGAGAGGTCAGAAGCTCGCGAAAGCTGTCTTGCGGTACCTGTTCCGTTTTTTGGGCTCTGGTAGTGATGCCAAGCTGTATCAACCCAAGTCGAGGGACCTTCTTTTAGATAAACGACAAGTGGCGTGGACAGAGGAAGTTTCATTTACGAGCTTCCCTAAATCTTCCCTAAAAAAAAGAATCTTGTCACGAGGGAGCGCTGAAAGTTCCTGGCTTTGAGGGTATCGCGAAAGGCCTCATTGGAGACGCCCAGCCTTCCGAGTTCTTTTACAGGGCGTAGAAAAACTGAAGGACCATTGCGATAAGTGTGTGAATCTGAAAGTGGGATATATTGAATAACTGATCCTCCTGTATTTTCTTTTGTCCAAAGCCAGGAACTTTTCGTACATGTCTTGCGGCATGGTCAACGGTGGCCACATCCAGTGCTTTCATGATAGTAGGGTGAAATTTCAGGGAGATTTGGTTGCTATTATCAGCAAGTAGTGGTTCCAAAATGATATCGATAATGATGGTGACCATACAAGGACAGCAATTTTCGGGAAAGGGGTCAAGTCAATTACATGAGCCCCGCACTTGTTCCAGTAATCGGACAGTGACTATCTTTGGGCACTGCTTTGCATTTATTAATGTGTATGCCTGGTACTTAATTTTATCGGTCCATTTTGTTGGTCTGCTAAGCTATGGAGGCATAAATAAACCCTCACCGGTTGCCAAGCGGTAATGGTGGAGGTGGGAGAATCACAGCCACAAAGAAATACACAAAAATAGATACGACAGGCTTCCATGCAAGTAGAAGATACTTGCCCAAAGGCGGCGCGGAGCTGGCAGAAACGTTAGCACGCCGGGCGAAATGCTTTGCGGTATTTCGTCTGCCGTTACTTTCTGAGTTCAAATTCTACCGAGGTCGACTTTGCCTTTCATCCTTTTGGAGTAAAAAAAAATACAGGAGGTTCAGTCAATTATGATTTTATTGAACATATTCCCCTCTCAGATTTACACACTTATTGCAGCGTTCCTTCAGTTTTTCTAAGCCCTGTGAAAAAA
>NC_068995.1:52095752-52097212 GCF_001194135.2 Octopus bimaculoides | reverse complement strand
TATATATATATATATATATTTTCGGCAAACTCTACTTTTTCCGTCAGAGGCTTATGGCACAATATTAGAATATTTACCTTAGTCAACGCACGGTGATCGCTTATACGCCTTAAGCATATAAAATATAAATACACACACACACACACACACACACATGATGTTTTGCTCAAGAACACAACACACCAACCAATCTATGAATTGAAAACACGATCGCTAGATCGCGAGTGCAACAATCTAACACATCTATCTATCTATCTATCTATCTATCTATCTATCTAAGTAAAATTTGAGGAACAGTTTTCAGTATAAAATATGCTGGGCTGAAATGCGTGCTATGGTTGATATGATGGACGAGAACTGTTTTAGGCCATACCTCAGCATAGCCGCAGCCTAATACCAGAGGCCTGTGCAAAGGAAAATTACGAATGATTATTCTAGTGATCTAAATTGAAGCAGAGCATTGATTCCAAAAGCGATATCGTTGCACCTTCAGTGTCAGATGTAAGATCTAATACAACATGACATTTTATAATAAAATATTAGATATTATAATGATAATAATAATAATAATAATAATAATAATAATAATAACCCCAAAAAATAATTCTAAAGTACATTTAGGTGAAGTATATAATCTGATTTAGTTAGAAATATTCAATTATTTTTAACGGTAAATGGAATTATACGAAGCAAATAATTTGATATGACAAATTTGACACATAAATGAGTTCTGCATCTCGTTTTGCAGTTTTACATATTTACGTCAGACGACAGATTGCAGAATGAATAACCTATTGGATAACAAACAGTGAGAAGTAGTATCTCCACGGTCGCTCGGCCTTCCTAGAAAAAGCAGGCAAATCTCTTTCAAGTTACAATCTAGAATTTTTTTTTAAAAGATGGAAATTCATTGACTTTATTAAGTTCTACCTGTATAACCATTCTATCGGATTACACTGGGAGATGGAACTAACAGGTGGTAGCCAAGCCAACAACGAGAAGCATAGGCCTTTGGTCAAAACAGATTAAACTGTGTTGCGTGGCTGTGTGGTAAGAATCTTGCTTCCCACTGTGTGGCACCTTGGGCAAGTGTCTTCTACTATAGCCTCGGGCTGACCAAAACCTTATGATTGGATCTGATAGACGATAACTGAAAGAAGCCCGTCGTATATATATATATATGTGTGTGTGTGTGTGTGTGTGTATCTATGAATATATGTATATAGAGCTATGTGGGTGTGTCTTTGTGTCTGTGTTCGCCGCCATCCATCACGGTTTGACAACCGGTGTTGGTTTGCTTACGTCTCCGTAACTTAGCGTTTGGCAAAAGATACCGATAGAATAAGTACTAGACTTAAATAGGTCATTGGGTCGATTTGTTCGGCTAAAGCCCTTCAAGGTGAGTATCCAGCATGGCCGCAGTCCAATATACACATATATAATATATATATATATATATA
>NC_068995.1:52089395-52091895 GCF_001194135.2 Octopus bimaculoides | reverse complement strand
TTCTAATCGTGACCATTACTTTTTTTTGTGTATATATTAGAAATATATTATTTAATGAATTGCACTCTATAATCGTTCAAGATGACAACTGCAATTTGAGGAAGATTCGGTTACTATTTCTTGCAGCCTCTGTATACCCTTAGAGGTTCCATAGTTAGCTTGTACAAATAGATGCTCAAAGGACTTAGGTCTCTCAACGGATCCTATGTGTAAAAATTAACCTGACTGGGCTCCGCGAAATTTCCGCGAGCGATGTCTTCGGCATTCAATAGTCAGTCGAATAGGTTGAGTGAATTCCGGTTACTATGTCGAGAAGGATGAGAGACTACTTAGTGCATCCTTCCTTGGGATGTAAATCTACTGGGTATTTACGGGGGTCTCAAGAGGAGTTTTAGTCGAAAAGCAAATAATTTTGCGAACGGCGAGGAGGAGAAAAGATCCTCCACTCTACACACAAACACGTGCACGCGCACACAAGCACATCAAACACTCACGCTCACACACGCACACACATAAACACAAACACACACACATACATTCACACACACTAATTCAAATGCTTACACTCACACACACACATACTCGTGTACACACACTGACATTTTCACATGCGCTCACACATATACAAACGCTAATTCCTTAGAAATATACAGATGTGACTGATAAAGGAAAGATAAAAAAAGCAGAGCAAAATAAGGAACAAATATTTGGGCGATAAAAAAACAGTTAAAAAAAAAATAAAGGCGTTAACAAACGGTTTCTATTCTGGGATAAATATGGGATTCTCTTCTAAGGCTTCCGATCACCAAAAAGATAAGATAATTCTTTAGTCCAAATCTAGTTCTCACCTACTCAGGTGAGCAGTATTTGGCGTGGCATCGGCTGCCCTGCCTTTCTAACATAAAATCTATATTCGTCGAATGCGTTTTCCCCCACCCCCATGACCATTATCATGGAGTAGTGGCAGATTATCGGAGAATCGCGTTCTTTGTTGGGTTTCGATTCTTGTTTGGAAGATGTTGCATTGTACATAAGTCTCGGACTATATATTCTGTTTCTCTCGCGCCTTAGGACTCACTAGACTGATTACTCAGTTTGGCTGGCGTATAGGCGGTCAAGCTCACAACATTTGCCCTCAGTGTGACCTTGGTCCGTGATAAGATCTAAGGACAGCAGTTTTGAGGGAATGGGACAAGTCGATTACATCGACTCCAGTACTTGACTGGTACTTTATTTTATCGACCTCGAAGGGATGAAAATCGAAGTTGACCTCGGCGGGATTAGAACGAAGAACATAAAGAACTAGAAGAAATGCTGCCAAGCATTTTGTGCGACGCGCAAACGGTTCTGCCAGTTCGCCAATTTGGATGCCATTGCAAAATATACGAGCAATCACAAAACCAATATCTGGTTCCTAAATAACAGACTATTTTTCGAAGTGGCAGTGCGAAACCAGATTAAAATGACCCAGATACACGTCGTGAGTTTTCTTTAACCCTTCTACCGGAGAAATAAAGAGTAACTTTAACTCTGGTAGAATTAAAACTAAAAAAAAAAAAGAAATAGAATTGCGTAACAAAATTTGGTTTGATACCATCTGACGGAAACCGTAGATCTACTGTACTCCAGTTCATCGCGAAACCACTACACCAAAGTGACTCTCCAACTTTCAACTTCCCAAATTAGACGCTGGATTCTTACCTGATAAAACATTTACCAGATACGTGTTGAATCGTTTTAATCTGCATCCTTTCATAAAATCTGTGAGTTTATTATTGTTTACTTCAATCAGAAGCAATCGTTGTTACAATAAACCAGAAGGAATTATATTTAAAATCAGAAATAATTAATGTTAAAATCAGAAACAATTACTATTAAAATTCGAAATAATAACAATCAAAAATAATTGTTATTAAACTCAGATGCAATTAATATTTAAAATCAGATTTAATTATAATTGATATCAGAAGCAATTATTTATTGTCCATATGACCCTTTTCTTTCTAATTAAGATATAAGGCTACCGTGATTCGATCCATTTCAGCTCGTCTCTAGTAAATCACAATGCCTTAATCCATGTAAGTTGCATATCTCTCGGTATTCTTTCAAAAAACCGAAGCCAGATGTTCTTTGGGAAACGAGAACCGCGTTTTTTTATAACCGACTTTGAAGTGTCTGAGATAGTGTGATGTTCGTGTCATTCTTAGTACCATTCCAATTGGAAGACGGGAACAGGAATGTCTGAATTCAGGAATCCCTCTGAAGCTGGGTCGTATTTTCGCATTGTTGAAGAACCAGGTTCTCACTGCGTCACAGCCAGCTAGCAATGGGGCCATACACCCATACACATACACTCACATAAATATACATTCATATATAAATGTGTACACACACATACACACACGCGCGCGCGCGTGCACATAAATATATGATAAGTTAAAGACAAAACAAATGATGTACAAACGGGAAACAGATACAGAAGGTCGCCGACTCCTCTATA
>NC_068995.1:52086929-52087563 GCF_001194135.2 Octopus bimaculoides | reverse complement strand
AAGAGACCCAAGGAGGTCAGATTTGATAGAGTTCTGGACATTTAGAAGAATCTGATATTTCATATGCTTGGTGATCATTAAAACCAAAGAAATATTCGTGTATTGTCCAGTGAAGGCTCTGCCAATTCCTCATCTGACAGGAAATAAAGACCTGACCGTTCAAATCAAACCGGAAGTTCAGTAGGTACGCCACGTCGTGATATTAAGCGAGAAATAAATCCGTTACCGAAGATCGTCTGCTGCAGGATTGTTTCTGGAAACGTATATTACAATCTACGTATCACTTATTAGTGTTTCAGAGTGGTCACTGTTTTCATCTCTCTCTCTCTCTCTCTCTCTCTCTCTCTCCCTCTCCCTCTCTCTCTCTTTCTCTCTCTCATAGTAAGAGGCGTGATATAATATCCGGGCAGATACCAAATATTGTTGCATATAAATCTGCTACAAGATGCAGTTGGGAAAATCGAAACACGTGTCGGATTTTCATTAAGAATAAACAAACTGGAAATAGACAAAGTTTGAATGTTCAAATTCTTCATTCTCCTCATTCACGCGCACGCGCGCACCCCCCCACACGCACGCACGCACACACACACACACACACATGCTCACATACACACACACTCATACATACAGA
>NC_068995.1:52084449-52086900 GCF_001194135.2 Octopus bimaculoides | reverse complement strand
TATATATATATATATATATATATATATATATATATATATGCATTTTCTGTGGCATTTCTCTATGTATATTTGAATATTTATAAATGAGCTACATACAGTGGTGCGTGTATACACACACACACACACACGCACGCACACGCACGCACACACACACACACACACATGCTCACATACACACACACTCATACATACAGAGACGTGACGTACAATCGCACACACATGTATTACAGTATTGTGACTTCACTAATATCTATCTCCCTTCCAAGAAACATTTCGCATGTATTTATTCCGTTGGCGCCTCAATCTCCAATTCTTGCCGTTGTTTATTTTATAAGCAAACAATCTCGACGACATTACACAATGTCTGACTTCTTAGCCGACAACACAATGAACCTGGTAGCTCGGAGGATCGATCAAAAGAAAACTAATGATCAGAAATGCGAACCAAGATTAAGTTGTCTGTCTGTCTTCCCCTTCTCTCTCTTTGTCCCTCCCCTCTTTCTCTTCTTTCCACATGATTCCGGGTTCAGTCCTACTGTCTTCTACTATAGCCTCGGGCCGACCAAAACCTACACGCATATAAATGTACTTTCGCATAATGCAGTGGGAATGAATTTGAGTAACAGTTAGCAGAATTTACTTTAAGGTGTGGATGAATTAAGTTTAGCTTTAATCTCCCCATTCTTAAAGACACCAAGTAGCAATTGAATTTGTGATCGTGAATGTACCAAGCCACACGTGTGCGTATTCTTACATTTTCGCGAATGCTTGTATGAGCGAGTGTACACGCGCCATGCAGCCTGCGCGCGGGCGTTTATACACAAATGCATAAAAATAATTTTTAACTCCATTAGACATTCTAAAATACTATTAAATTTCATTCAATTTAAAAAAAAAGGTAAAATCGGACAGAACTTTTGGGATGACCTGATATAATTGTATTTGAGTGTCGTGTGTGTGTGTGTGTATGTGTGAGTATGTGTGTGTGTGCGTGCGTGCGTGCGTGCGTGCATGTGTGTGTGGGCGTGCGTGTGTGTGTTGCTGTTGTTAGTCTCTCTGAAGTCAACATTGATCCAACAGAATTTTGTACAAGGACGATTCACTCATGATCTCAGTTTGATCGTCTTTGACTAGAGAAGCTATCTGCTCTGTCAGTAGTGTTAATGTTCAGCGTTAATGTGTCTAGATAGAGTCTTCAGGGCTTATTTAGGCCGGAACTTCTGATCCGTCTTTCTAAGGTTTTTAAGAGACTGAGAATAGAAGACTTAATCCTGAATGTGAATCCGTCACGAGGTTAATTTGCTGATTCTAGGTCTAATTTTCTGGTGGCTGAACTCGAGTAACGTGAAATAAAGTGCTTTGGTCAATGGCGGGCCTTGCAACCAGTGCTGACCTGTCGCTTATTAACAACAGCAACAACAACAACAACAACAACAACATAAATACCTTGCCGTACAGCGCTAGTATATAGAGCATTCTATAATAAGCATAGCACAGGCCATATTTATACATATAATACAAATACAGGGCAAACCTCTAAATATACACATAAAATTAACTTCCATTATACACACACACTTGGAACTAACCGACAATATACAAATACACACACACACACACACAAAGATCAGTCATCCATTATGCACTCGCATAAACACACGTACACACAGAACAAATCTCTACTTTACATAGACTAACTTTCGACTGTAGCAAATACGTACACAGACCCAGGCTCTTCTATAAACACTCTCGCACACGTCCACACGCACACTGAAGCAAACACTCACATACATGCAGACCGAATTTCTACTGTACATACGTGTAAACATATCAAACACTATAAACACACACAGGTACGCAAACACAGAATAAAGCTTTACAATACACACACACACACACGCGCGCGGACAAAGCTTTCACCATATACACACGCACACGGACTACATTTTCTTCTGTATCACACAGACACACATACATTCCCACCAACCATCCAGGCATCATTTCATTTTAATCAAGCTCATGATTAAACCAAAAGTGTTTATGAGTTTTTCAGTATCGTATCCTTGTCTGCAGATGAAAACATACTCATGCACGTGCACACGTTCGTACACATGTACGTACAGACTAGGATTCACTCATTCTGCCAATCAGAAACGTCTATAAGGAGACAAACTCACATATATCTATAAACACAGCCACAAGACTACTTACACAAATGCACACGCACACACACACACACATACACATACATGAATATAAATATATATATATAAACCTGTTCACTCACAGCGCATACATACGCATATGTATGTATACATGCATAGCCGTACCTACAAACGTTCATAGGTGTGTGTGTGTACATATATATATATATATGTATATATATACAGGTGTGTGTGTGTACATATATATATATATATATATATATATATATATATATATATATATATA
>NC_068995.1:52082961-52083921 GCF_001194135.2 Octopus bimaculoides | reverse complement strand
ATATATATATATATATATATATATATGCATGGATGTCTATGCCTGTGTTTTTGTAGAAGTGTATGCGTAAACATACAGGCCTAAACGAAGTAAACATTCCACCCCACCCCACAAATACGCACACACACGCACACACATACACACACACATGCACACACACAAACACACATACACACACACATGCACACATACATGCACACACATGCCTGTACACGTAGCCCTTCTCCCCATAGCGACACAGCCATCATACACATCCCAGACGCAAACTTTTTACAAAATACATAGCGGTGGGCAAAGGTCAATCATTTACTACTACTACTACTACTACTACTACTACTACTACTACTACTACTACTACTACTTCCAGCACTCTGGGTTGTTTGTTTTGACATCGTTTTGTTTTTGTTTTGTTTTGCTTTACTTTTCTAGTTTGTTAACTTTGCTATGAGATAGGCAATTTGCCATGATGGACGAAAGCAAACTTCAGATGTAAATTCCGTCCTTAATTTAACCTCAACTTTCAAGTTGATCGCCCTTTTATTAATTAGTTTTTATTGATTATCGATCACCTCTGCAATCGTTTATCGTTTCCGTCGTCAACATCGCTACTGTCGACCATGTATGTATGTATGTATGTATGTATGTATGTATGTATGTATGTATGTATGTATGTATGTATGTATGTGTGTGTGTATGCGTGTAATTATATGCACACATGTAAATATAAACAAATGCATCTATATGCATATTGTACGCGTATATGTATATATGTATGTATGCATTCACACACACATATGTATATATATATACATACACACACACACACACATACACTCATATATATATATATATACATATTGTATATATATATACAAGCATATGAATGTATGCATACATATGTATATATATGTATATCTATCTATCTATCTATCTATCTATCTATCTATATATATATATATA
>NC_068995.1:52080379-52082279 GCF_001194135.2 Octopus bimaculoides | reverse complement strand
ATATATATATATATATATATATATATATATATATACATACGTATACAATCATATATATGTGTGTATATGTGTGTATGTATATATATATATATATATATATATATATATATATATATATATACATATACATATGCAATCATATATATGTGTATATATGTATATATATATAAATATATATATGTGTGTGTATATATATGTATACGTTACATCCTGGATTCTATTTAGTATCTGTGATTCTCAATCTTACCGACAAATACACAAACACACACGCTACATACATATATCGTACATTACCAAATTACATGACGCAGTGAATTGATAAAACTTCAAATTTAGAAGAATTATCACAGGTCTTTGGAAATTCTGTTTTTCAGTTAAATGATGGAAGTTTTTTTTTTTTGTTATATTCATTCTTGCATTTTTTAATGTATTTTAGTTGTCACTACTTTGTTCCGTGTTTGTGGGTTAAACTTGCCTTTATTTAGGTTCCAAGATGAATTAATAGCAAAAACCAACAAAGAATATTAAAAAATCCAGAAAACAAAAGCGAATGCAAAAAACACCACTGTAAATACAAAACAAACACTTTATGTGTTAAAAATCTGGAAGAATTGAAGAATGAACGGAAGAATGGAAAAATTAATAATTAAAAAATAATGAATGAAACTCCCCAAAAAGTCCATAAAAGAAAAAAAAAAATCTGAAATCAAATATAAACAACAAGAATAAAGACGTTAAATAAATTAGCTTTTGCTGGCAATTAATTCTTTGATCTTTTGGAAGTTTTGTTGTTAAAAGTCTGCAATTACAAAACTATCATAGTTTAATGGAATTTTGAAAATAAATAAATGAAAAAAATAAATAAAAATGTCAAAAGACAGCAACCGGAATTTTTTTTAGAAAATAACAAAACACAAAGAGAAAAAAACAAAAAAGAAAAAAAAATTTTTTTAACGTTTATTTATTGAATTATTTGCTTATTTGTTTATCTATTGATCAATTAAATAACTTGTTTATTTTTAATTTAATTTATTTATGTTATTTGATTAGTTTGTAAAAATAATTTCAATACACAGTCGCCCTCTACCCCCTTTCTCTCTCTTTATATGTATATAAGTATATATGTGTGTGTGTATATTTATGCGTATATAGATATATAGATATACACTTACACACGTACATATGTATATATATATATATATATATATATATATGTATGTATATTCTATTACTGTTTCAGTTTTGCGATTGTGTTCATGGAGAAGCTACAACAACTGCGGGTTTCAGTGGATCACACTCGGCCCCAGGTCTTATTTCAGTATGGTACCTATTTCAGCGAAACTTATCTATTGAAGAATCGGTAAGTTACGTATTTGTTATAACGGGTCACAATTCGACAAAGAAACTGACATGAACATGGACGTGAATACACAAGCAATTTATGCACACAGACGCATGAATTCACTCACACATGCTCGACTAAGTAACAAATGACATATATTTAGAAAATAGATATGATTATGAACTGATGGCTGTAGAAGCTTGATAATATCAGCAACACATAAGTTTGTCTTTGTTTTTTTTTATGTTAAAATTCAATCTTTCGTACATTCATGTATAACAAATGTACTTGAATGAGTTTCTGAAATTGGCAGCCATTTTGGAATAGGAAGTGTTGATTGAATCGATCTTTATTTTACTCAAGAACAAAGCCAAGTGACTTCAAACAATATAGGAGCTTCCAGGAACTACAGTAGATGACACTTGCCAAAAATGCCGCTTAGTGGGACTGAACCCAGAACCAAATGGTTGGGAAATAAGCATCTCACCACATAGCCACGCCTGTGTGTGTGTATGTATATATATATATATATATATATATATATATATATATATATAT
>NC_068995.1:52073652-52080313 GCF_001194135.2 Octopus bimaculoides | reverse complement strand
GTGTGTGTGTGTGTGTGTGTGTGTGTGTGTGTGTGTGTGTGTGTGTGTGTGTGTGTGCGTGTGCGTGTGTGTGTATGTGTGTATGTATGTATGTATGTATATATGTATATATGTATGTTTGTATGTGTGTGTCTGGGTGTGTAGATATGAATGTAAGCGTACGTACGCGTATGTGCGCATTTATTCATATAATTATACACCGCCATTTTGAAAGTTTGTATCTCTTACTTAATGGCTGCCGAAATTTTAGTTGTTGCTGCTACTACAATTATTATTATTTGTCGCAGTTGTAGTATTTATTGCAGTGAGTTTCTCTTATAATATTTATTGCTATCGTAGATATTTCAACCTTGTATTTGCCAAATACACCGGAAATTATTTTACCAATGTTGGAAGCCAACGATCATAAAATATTGATATTCTGCAAGTATTTATATAGACCAGTTTTGTTGTCACAGAGTTGTTAGGAAATGAAACCTGGACCTCTATTCTTATCGTTACAATATCTTTGTAGTTATTTAGTTGTTTTTGCGTTCACCTTTATTGTTCTTTTGCCTTTATATGCTTCTTTATCGTTCTACCTCTCCGTCCGTAAATCTCTCTTTGTTTCTTACTCTCCGCTTATTCTTACCGTTTGTATGTTTGGGTGTGTGTCTATAAGCTGGCATCCACATCTGTATTTCGTCTTTTTCTAAGAGTATGCGTATGAACAAAGAGACCACAACACGCACTCACGCACGCACGCACATACATACATACATACATGCATACATGCATATAGTTATGCATACACACAGAGATACATACGTACATGTATATAAAAGAAAATTATATATATATATATGTATGTTTTGATATATACATTTACGCATGTATATGAATGTACACATACATATACACACACGCACGCACACATGATCATATTTATTAAAATATACGTATATTTATGTAGACATGCCTTGTATAAATATATATATTTATATATAAATATTCCTTAAATATTCCCTCTTCCTTAATGTATAATGCAAAATGTTTATTGACTTGACCGGTTTCAGTTTTTTTAAAAAAGATTTTCAAAAGTAAAATGTAAGGCTTTCTACAGCGTTTGTGATGTTAAAAATTAGTTAAGATAGATGTATTAAAATACAGTGATAGAGTCTTTGAAAATGTTAAGAGAGGCTTTGTGTTTAAACAGTTTACATAAAAGTGTTCAAAATAGGCAGTAAAATAAGTTCATAATTGTTTATAAGTTCTCCAGAAATCATAATTGTTTAAAAGGATTTTAGGGGAATGACCAATGACTAACCTTTATTCTTCATCTTCACTCTTGTATATACAAGACTGCACGAGCGATGAGATCCACCGAATCCCATGCCATCCTGAGACAGCAGGCCTTTGCAACTTGAAACTCCTCACCAGTGGTATTGAAGTGTTTTGTTGCAGCATTATATAACCAAATTCCGGTAAAGCATGGAAGGAGACCATGTCATTTGCGTGGGAAATTACTATCACACTTTTCCATTTTCTCCATTAACACTTTAATAGCTTTTCATGCATTCGGTATTGCTTTAAGCATCGCGAAAATAGGCTATGTTGCTAACACTGCACCTTAAATATTTCCTGCCAAATCGTAATTGTCAATGACAGTTAGGACTAAACAATCCTATTGGTATCATTTAAAGGTTTTGCGTAGACACAGGGAAGGCTTATAAATGCTTGCTTCCTGATCCCAAATTTTATTTTGGTATTTGTGGGAGCAAGTACCTTCGAAGACTCATATTGTCGTTGAATGCTCGAAATGAGGAGTAGATAGGCAGCCGACAACTGATGAAGGGTCGTTCTTTATGTCACTTGTCCTGTTTTCCATTTGTTTCTCTCGTTGTTTGCGTATTCAACTTATTTGTTTTCGTATTTTATGTTGTTTACTGTTTGTGACGTCCAGTACCCATATCTATCTATCTATCTATCTATCTATCTATCTATCTATCTATCTATCTGTCTGTCTGTCTGTCTGTCTGTCTGTCTGTCTATTTATATGTGTGTATGTATGTACATATGCTCGTATGTAAATAAATGGGTGTGTTGTATAGAAGCTTGCTTGCAACCACGTAGTTTCAGTTCGACCCCACCTTGGGTAAATGTCTTCTATTATAACGTCTTGCAAATGAATTTGAGAGACGGAAACTGAAGGAAGCCCGTCGTATACACACACACACATATGTATGTATGTGTGTGTCGTTGTGTTTGGCTTTGTCCCCTCCACTACCACTTGACAACTGCAATTCGCATGTTTACGTCCCCTTAACCTTGAGGTTCAGCAAAAGAGACCGACAGAATAAGTACCAGGCTTCTAAAAAAAAATTGTATTGGGGCTGATATGTTGGACGAAATCTCATAAGGTGTGCACTATCATGGCAGCAAAGACTGAAAGAATTCAAAGATAACACCCCCACACACACAATTATTTATAGTCCGCGTTCTTTCTATATTTTAAAATTATCTCCCTTTTTATCCCTCCACTCTTCTTTCTCTCCCTCTTCCCCGCTATTCTTCCTCTACTCGTCAATTCTCAATCAGGTTCCCACTAAACAACCAATATCTAAGCGCCATTTCAATTATATATCAAGATCTTATTCACCTTGCCTCGTATTTCCGGTATCTCCATTTACCATTCTACCGTGAAACTATTCAGTACCAACGGTTTCCGGGTTCATTTCGCATCGATAGCTATTACCTCACAACTGTTTTATTCTCAAATTCCGTCCTTTCAACTTCCTTCCACACATCTCCTCTCTCCGCCCTCCCCCCCTCTCTCTCTCTCTTTTACCTTCTGTCTTTTACTGTTGTAGTCTCTCTGTTTACCGGTGTATAGCTTCCTAACTCTCTGGCTGTTTGCCTGTCTGTCGGTTGATCTCACTTTCTGTTTATCCATGTATGTGTCTATCTATCTATCTATCTATCTATCTATCTATCTATCTATCTGTGTCTTATCTATCTATCTATCTATCTATCTATCTATCTATCCTCTCTCTCTCCCTCCCCATCTCTTTCTATCTGTTTCTTTCTCTGTATCACTTGCTTTCTCTCTCTCTCTCTCTCTCTCTCTTTCTCTTTCTTTCTGCCTATTGAGCTCGGTTTCTGTTTATTTATGTATGCACTTTTGCGTCTATCAATCAATCAATCAATCAATCAATCAATCAATCAATCAATCAATCAATCAGTCTATCATGTTTCTCTCCGTATCCCTCACTTTCTGTACCCTCTCTCTCTCTCCCGTCTCTGTCTATCTGTCTGTCTGTCTCTCCATCTATCTACCGTCATGCTTATTTATTGATCTGTCAGTCTGTCTCTTTGTCTACCTATCACAGACTTCCAGATATCTGTCACTATATCATTTTCCAACGTTTCCTTGAAACTACTAATTATTTGAACCCGTTTCTAATTATTCTAATTTGAGCTCAGTAAGCGTTCACGAAGATCGGATGGAAATCTGTCAAACGTCTCCACGTTGGATTTCGTTCCACTAGAGGCAACACCAAAGTGAAATGAGAACATAATATGGAATATTTTTCTGTTATTGTGGAACAGTTCAAAACCATGAATCATTTTCTGATTTCAACCTTAATGGATTCCTTTTCTTTTGATAAATCCTGAAATGTTCTTTATTCCTGTTTTGTTTCTAATATAGGCACAAGGTCTGAAATGTGGCGGAGGAGAACAGTCGACTATCCAACTGGTACTTATTTTATCGACCCCGAAAGGATAAAAAACAAAGTGGACCTCGCCGGAATCTGAACTTAGAACGGAAAGACAGACGTTTTTAGCCTTTAGACAATGATAATGGTTATATATGTTCGCGTGCAGTTAAAATGGTGAACAATCATTCGTTTCTTTCTTTCTTTCTTTCTTTCTTTCTTTCTTTCTTTGCGACTCAAGGGTAGCCTTTCTTTGCTATTTCTAGCTTGTAGAGCGACCACCTTGCGGTTTCCTCGAACCGAAACTCGCTGCTGCTGTTTTAATTCAATAAATTTGTCGTTACTGACTGAACATATCAGGCTGCCAATGGTAGCACTGTCGGCATAAACGGTGCCACGTTTATGATTGAACACTTTAATTCAATCAAAATCACTTCTTTGCCCATTGATCACATGTTTTTCATGGCTGCACAAACACCTTCTTTTACGGGTAGCTCTTGATTCTACATTCTATATTTTAATCTGTTGTTGTTGTTGTTGTTCTTCTTCTTCGTTCACGTTTGATCATTAAAATTTTCCCCCCTCTTTTAAGATTTTCTCGTTTGAAACTTTAAAAGAATTATGTTGAATGTCACTGTGGCATGTTTATCTCCCCTATATTCACTGATGGCTGTGCGTTAGTGTGTATGTACCTTTGTGTGTGTGTTTGTGTGTCAGTGTGTTTGTATGCTTGTGTGTGTGCGTGTGCGTGTGCATGCGGTATGTATACGTATATATGTTTGCATGGGCATGTTTGTACTTTGAGGAATAAAAGTTTATTGGATTAAAGAATTGGTGATGCTAGTTCAGTCTTTACTAAGGATTCGTTTATAATTTCCTTTTTGAATTCAATTCTTTTTATTTATTTTCTTTGTTTTATTACTTTTTCTTTCTTGAAATTTTGTCTTCAAAGGTTTAATTAATGTGTTTATAAAGACGGGTTTGAAAATAAGAACGAAATGAAGTGAAAAAATTGCAAGCAAAGATTTGAAAGAAGCAAACATCCCTAGCATAGTCAATGAGTAAATTTTGAAATTGTGATAAAAACTTCAAGCAAGAAGATTCCCCGAAGCCCTTCCTCACCTCCAAAAATAAAATTCTCTGAAATGAAATAACAAACTTTAAAATGCCTTGGAAAGTAGTAGCGGCGTGTTTTTCTAAACAAGATACAACACCCACATTTTCAACAGAAAGTTCGTTAATTTACAGAGATATTCAAACAATATTGCTTGTAATTACTTGTTTAATTCTGGAGTGTTTGATAAAGGAAATATTTATGTGAGTGTATGTCTGTATATATATATATATATATCTTGTTTAGACCAAAACTTCTGGTGGTGCAAAGCCCTCATGGTGGTGTCGCGTAAAAGCACCCGTGCGATGCCGCGCAAAAACGCCCGCGGTGACGCCACGTAAAAGCACCCGTGCGATGTCACGTAAAAGTACCCGTGCCGTGCTACGTAAAAGCATCCGCCACACTCTGTGAAGCGGTTGGCGTTAAGGAAGAGCTGCTGTGGAAACCATACCAAAGCAGACTGGAGTCTAGTGCAGCTCCCCAGCTTTCCAGCTCTGGCCAACCCATCCAGCTCATGCCACCATGGACAACGGATGTTAAACGTTGATGACGACAATGATGATGATGATATATATTTATGTGTGTGTGGTTGTGTGTGTGTTTATGTGAGGGGCTGCTGAAAAGTTCTTGGCTTTAAGAGTATCGCGGAAGGCCTAGTTGGAGGCCCAACTTTCTGAGTTCTTTTACAGGGCTTAGAAAAACTGAAGGACCGCTGCAATAAATATGTGAATCTGAGAGGGGAATATGCTGAATAAGATCATAATTAACTGATCCTCCTGTATTTACTTTTACCCAAAGCCAGGAATTTTTCAGAACCCCCTCATATCTCTCTCTCTCTCTCTCTCTCTCTCTCTCTCTCTCTCTCTCTCGCATACACACCTGCACATTTTGGTCGACTCGAGGATATGAGAGAAGACAGATGCCCAGGGTGCGGCTCAGATAAATAAATACTTCGAGTAAAGCGTTGAGAGTGCTTCTTTACAAACATCTACATCTATGCATACACGAGCACGCGCACGCACAAACACTCAGACACAAACACTCACACAGTGGAGGCACAGAGCTTGTTATTGGCAAGAGTGTTGGGCTTAAAATTATAAGACGGCGCGTTCGGTTTCGGTACGATGTGGCGAACTGTGTCCGTAAGCAAATCATTTCATTTGACGATGTCTCATCTGAAATGAGTAACTGCTGAATTTTCATGGAGTCCTCCTTAGACGGCGGCATCTACAGGATAGAACTCCGCTGTGTTCTGTCAAGTGATTCGTAGGAAGCTGGGTACATAAGCTAATCGTTTCTTTAACAATATGGTCAAATGTTTACGAGCTTACATGGTGTATCACAATTGCTTGTGGTTATATTTATGAAAGCAACACATGCAATCTTCACATCTGCTTTAAATAACATATTCATACATAGTTTCCTTCTTTAGAAAGACATATCATAACCAAAACATCAAAACCCCTGCACGAAATATCGGAAAATTAACGATTAAACAAATTATCCATTTGATAAATTTAATCCTACCATCAACAACAGATATGAACTGTGCTATGCCGATTGATTGAGTTATTATTATCAGTCTGAACATGACACAGCCATCGCTTAATATCAGCGTTTGAAAATTAAATGCTCCTTTGTTTCTGCTCTGTACAGCATGGACCTGGCCCGACCTCTTATTTTCTCTTGATAAGCGGAGTATAAAACCGAAATATTACAAACCAGATTTGAAACAGTGTAAACAATTATTTTTTGTTTTGATTTTTGGCCTGGCTTTTGTTTACACTCTTCTATTTCTAGTTTGCCTTGCAGTGGCTTTGTTCAACACTATTACACCAACTCATATATATAT
>NC_068995.1:52071724-52072567 GCF_001194135.2 Octopus bimaculoides | reverse complement strand
TATATATATATATATATATGCATGTGGGTGTGCGCATGTATATGCATACATATTTACATGTGTGCGTGTGTGTGTGCGTGTGTGTATGTGTATTTATGTAAATATATGTATATATATTCATATGCAAGTTAGTTAAGTGTGCATATATACGTATAAAGATACAAAGTTATTTGCATAACGTTGAGATTCAGAAACGCATTAGCATAGAAATACACATACACATACAAACACAAACATATATACATACATTCATTGAACCATCCGCACACACGTACATGCATACATATGTATGTATGCACGAGTCAGTCTGAGTGTGTTCATGTGTCTTTGTGCGTGCGTGTGTGTGTGTGTGTGTTTGTGTGTGTTGGTTAATCTGATTTTTTAATATCTTACGGGTAAGAATATGTATATGCAAATAAATCGATTCGTGATGAATTCTATTTTGGCGATTCACAAGATATGGTCGGTGGATTAAGATTCACCAGTCAAGTCCTGCACTCACCTGCAATAACAAAAGAAAAAGCTACACATTTTGACAAGGACACAAAACATATTGAGAAATATATAGAAGCG
This sequence comes from Octopus bimaculoides, assembly GCF_001194135.2. NCBI lineage: Eukaryota > Metazoa > Mollusca > Cephalopoda > Octopoda > Octopodidae > Octopus > Octopus bimaculoides. Next base: position 52,071,994 of record NC_068995.1, on the reverse strand, counting down.
AGGAATAGATTTATGCACAGTATACACACACACACACACACACACACACACACACACACATATACATATATACATACACACACACACACATATATAGTCTTGGGATCGATTTGTTCGACTAAAGGCGGTGCTTCAGCATGGCCGGAGTCAAATGACTGAAACAAATAAAAGAATTATAGCAAAAGGAGCTGATTCCTACCTAGCTCAGATACCAGGAAACCCCAAAAATGGCAGAAATTCAAAAGATAGTGCTCATCGGAACTGCCCATA
>NC_068995.1:52070600-52071714 GCF_001194135.2 Octopus bimaculoides | reverse complement strand
CCCCAAAAATGGCAGAAATTCAAAAGATAGTGCTCATCGGAACTGCCCATATCCTACGTAAAATACAGTCTATGTAATCTCAAATTTTAAAACAATCTTATAATTTTCTTATGTTTCCTTAAACATTCTCTGGAACAATACTTATGTGCAAAACCAAATATATGACACCCTAGGCATAACACCAACACGAACTTCTAACTTGTTGTCTCTTGAGATCTCTGGTTGAGACTTGGAGCCAACTTGTACAAATACAAAGCAAAAGCCAAACACATAATAATAATAATAATAATAATAATAATAATAATAATAATAATAATAATAATAATAATAATAATAATAATAATAATAATAATAATAATAGCAATAATAATATGCAAGAAGACAAAAGATTGTTTTAACAGGTACGTCACACGTTTTGAAAAGAGCATTGTCGCTGTGAATTTTTTCTTTTTATTTACCTTTTACTTTTTTCTTTCTTGTATTTTCCTTTTTTATATTTTGTATTTTCCGTTTTTCTTTTTCCTCTTTCTTTCCATTTCCTTTTTTCCTTTTGTTTTTCTTTCGTTTCGTTTTTTTTTTGTCTATCACATAACTTAACTCTGTAAATGTATAATCTGGCGTTTTTATTTAAATGGCCTACCAATGTGAGCCGCTTTGCCCTAGGAAACTGCATACGATGGAAACAAAATTGAAAGAAGAAAAACATAGCAACAATAATGATGATGATGATGATGATGATGATGATGATGATGATGATGATAATAATAATAATAATAGATAATAGCAAGAACAACAACGATCATGCTAACATCAATGGCAAATGTAGGTCAACACGGGGAGATTCTTGGTGGACACCCGCGCCCTGCTAATTATAGCACTGAAATTTCATTCATATCAGAGTATAACGAGCAGTCTGGTGAGAGGAAAAACACATTGCATAATGTAGTCACGGATTATTAAGATGAGACGGTCACGGCTGGAGAAGGTCTTTGAATTATAGAACTGCTTGATCAAAGCTGACCTTGGTGAAATAAGAACAACAAGCAAATGAAGGTAAACATCTACAGATACTTCAACACAAACAAAATCAAATATATATATATATATATATATA
>NC_068995.1:52067790-52070366 GCF_001194135.2 Octopus bimaculoides | reverse complement strand
GGTGAGACACACATAAGAAAGAAGGAAACAAAGGACCACTGATGAGGTCACAGAAGTGTGACGAAAGAACTCTGGCCGAAATAAGATTAAGATTAAGATTAATGTAATATAAAGCTGAAAAAAAAAAAAATTAACACCAAATATACAGTGCGTGTGTTTTTATTGGCTAAACTGGCAATATGACCATCCCCAAGTACAACAACATCTGTTTCAACACACGATTTCACATAAAAAATCTTGCAAAACAAATATATATATATATATATATATATATGAATATACATATATGATTTCCCGGTTCTACCGTTTCGTTATACAATTCACTTCATCTAACAATGTTTCTCTCTATGAATTGTATTTGCATCTCTCTCTCTTTCCTTCTTTCTTGCTCTCTCAGTCTCTGTCAGTGTTCCCGAGTATCTGTCTGTCTCTTTGTCTCTCTCTGCCTCTCTCTGTCTTTCTGTCTATGTCTGTCTCTGTCCATGTCTGTCTGTCTGTCTCTCTCTCTCTTTCGGCAAATATAGTCAAGCTGTTTATAAAACTATGAAAATATAAAATGATTACGGATCAATAATTTTGACAATACAGGGCATCAACAAAAGCAAAATGAAACACAACAATAGAAAAAAAAATGTATTATAAGAACAAACAAAAACAAAACAAAACAAAAGAGGAAGAAAAATAAATGAGAGAAAGAAAGTAGAAATTAACAACAAATAAAGAATAATCACTCTCCCTTCATCAGACAAACACACAAAACAAAACAAACACACAAAACAAGACAAACAGACAAAACAAGACAAACAACTTGTAAGACATAAAATAGAACAGAAAAAGTTCAAACCATAATTATCGATGAACAACGAATGAAAACAAAAGAATTACAAATCAACAAAAGAGGAAAAGAGTAATAATAATAATAATAATAATAATAATAATAATAATAATAATAATAATAATAATAATAATAATAATAATAAGAGTAGTAGTAGTAATAATAATAATAATAATAATAATAATAATAATAATAATAATAATAATAAGAGTAGTAGTAATAATAATAATAATAACGATAATAAACAATAATAATACGAATAAAAATGATAATAATAATAATAATAGTAATAATAATGATAATAATAACAATAATAATATTAATAATAAGAAAAATAGTTATAATGATAATAACATTAATAAGAATAGCGGTAACAGTAATAACAGAAATTGTAATAGATATTATGATAATAGTGATAAATATGATAATAATATAAATAACGATTATGATAATAATAATAGTAATAATGATGATAACAATAACAATAAAAATAGTAATATTAATAGTAGTAGTAATGATAATATATGATAAAAATAAAATATTATATATATATATATATAAAGGGAAATAACTGCAGGAGAGAAAATGTAAAAAAGAAAAAAAAAGCACAATGCAAAAATATGAAGAATCTAAACAAAATATGAAAAGAAAAAATAAAGGCAAAAATGTGGAAGAAAAAACAAAACAAAAACAAAACGTTAACGGAGAGAAAGGAAAAAAAAAAGGAAGATAACAAAATGACGGAAGTGACACGTTTAAAGTAATTTTGGCAAATCTGGAAATATTGTTTCTGTTGCCTGTGTCTTCTAAGAAGATTTCAAAGAATTTCTGAGATTAAATAGTCTTAAATTATTAACGCACGGAGACCGGTCAAACACAAACAATGGCAGAAAAGACATGATATCTACACATGTTCTCATAGAGAAACCTACACACACACACACACACTCACACACACGCGCAAGTGTACAAATGTAAGTGGCCGAGCTTCCTTGTAGGACAGCATCGTTGTGCGTGGTTTTCGCCTTATTTCTCTGTCTTGCACTGCTATCTATATTTTGTCAACACTATATTTTTATTCGTCTCTCCTTTTCTAAATCAACCTCTTCTTTTCTACGTTTATTTGAATGTTTCATTTCACTTCCTTTTTGTCTTGTTATGTTTCTTTTTCTGTCGTTCCTGTCTGCCATTCTTTCACTGTAAGACAATCTTGACATAACCAATTTCCTGCTGTTTACATACTGGCCTCGGCTTTTGTCTCACCGAAGACCTTTAACAGATTGCAAATATCTCGAAATATATAGACAAATGGTGACACAAAAATTGGAAGAAAGAAATAAAGAAGGAGAAGAGTAAACAGTAGTAGATAAATGGAGGGTGATGGCTTGGACGGGCGATAGATTTTATTTCTGCAGTATATTCAACATTAAAGTTATGTCTGTTGTTCAACTATTGTAAAACCACAAAAGCAGGATGTCAAGCAACTGACATGAAAATCAATGATGCGATTCAACTTCTGCGCTACCTCCATTACAGAAGCCACGTATACAGAAAATAAGTTCAGTGCACAATGAAAGCGTATAAGGGAAACGAAATGTGAAGAAAACAGTGGTCTGCTTTCATCAGATATCGGACTGGAGGTCATGACAATTTCCTCACTGTACGTCAATATAGTTAGGTCCAGTGTTTTCTGTAGGTTTAAACGTGAATGCTATAAATAGTCAAAGGCAATAAAATAAAA
>NC_068995.1:52064784-52067780 GCF_001194135.2 Octopus bimaculoides | reverse complement strand
TAAACAGACCCTTGATTCAATAACACTGTGTATAAACTCTATTTGGAATGACCAATTTCAAAGACTGTTGGATTTTACTCATAGGGTATTGAAATCTTAATAATGGATTTACAAAGGCAATGACCAATCTTAAAATCAATTGGATCTTACTCACAAGGTATTGGAATCTTATATGTATACCATTCTGCCTAAACAATGGATTTACAAATACAATATCCCTACATTCACTCTCTATTTCCTGTCTTAACTAAACTAACTATTGCTTAATCATCCTATCACACCGTCTCCGATGAAGGGATATAATAAATATCCTGGAAACAGCTGCAAGACATTCTATTTATAAATGTTCTATATTATACACAGCCTTGGTTTTTTTTATTCCTTACGAAAAGTAAATCCTTATATATATATATATATATGTAAATATGAATATATATAAATAGAAATATATATCACGTCATTAAGAATGAAATGTCCGATTTTCAACTGAAATTATATTTCACTTTATCTCAACAAAAAGCAATGTTAATCGAATTATCCACCTAAATTATCAACACGATTTTGCCATTTTATCGGTAGCTTATTCATGCCGGCAACGAAGAATTCTGGAGAGCAAGAAGTGGTGAAATCACAAAAGGCTACTTTTGCATCTTCTTCAGATTTGAAGTTTTTTCCTTATAAAAAGTTTTCTAATGTCTAGAAAACGTGATGGTCAGTTGGTGCAAGGTCTGGTGAATATGGTGGATGACAGAGTACTTCCAAGGTCAGTTCATGTAACTTGAGTAACGTTCTTTGTACAACATGTCCAGCATTGTTTTGGTCCGTCTCTTTTGACCAATCTCAGTTATTTAATTGCAAGTCCCCTCATCATTTCATCCACTTGGTTGATGTATACATCCGTTGTAATTGACTTACTAGGTCCTATGTAGCCGCAGTGGATGACACCAGCGCTTGGCCTCCAAACATTAGCATCTTTTGCGTACTGGGGTCGATATAATCGACTTAATCCCTTTGTCTGTCCTAGTTTGTCCCCTCTAAATTTAGCCCCTTGTGGACAATAAAGAAATAAGAAACACAGACAGACAGACAGACACACATATATACGATGGGCTTCTTTCAGTTTCCATCCACCAAATCCACGTCTGCCCGAGGCTATAGTAGAAATATTTGCCCTAAGTGTCACGCAGTGGGACTGCACCCGGAACCATGTGCAAACTTTTTACCATACAGCCATACATGCGCCTATATTTCACACACACACACACACACACACACACATATGTATACACATATACATGCACATACATACACAGATACAGACACGGATACACACACACACACACACACGCATATATATATATATATATATGCATACATATGTATGTGTGTATGTGCGTATTTATATATAAAACAGATTCACTAGTACGTTAATGTTCGCATGTATTCATTTGCGAACACACACACATATGCATACATATGCACACATACACGCATACAGACACAACAGAAACACCAATTAAAGAAGAAAAAAAATAATAATAACAGTTAAACTTTAAAGGACAACCAAACCTAAAGCACAAATGTGTTGACTAAATAGAAAAACACACGTAAACTTGTCATCATTTAAAAAACACAAAATGATTCATGAAAAAAGAAACGAAGAAAAATAGGAATTACCTCCCTTCACAAATACACTCTCCTATTAAGATAATCTGACGTTTATTTAATGACCCGCTATTTGTGTTACCTTTGACAATCCCCCCCCCCCCAGCTAGTTCTACAGTATGTCATGTTTTGATATCAGGAAAAAACAGCAAAAAACGTCATTATTCACAGCCCAGCCTCCACCATCTGCCTGTCTCTTTCACCTCTGTCTCTCTCTCTCTCTCACACACACACAAACTATCGCCCTAGCTCCCCCTCTCTCACTCTCTCTTTCTCCCTCACTCAATAAGTCAGTGTCTGTTTCTAGCTTGCTCTTCCTCTCTCTCTCTCTCTCTCTCTCTCCTTCTCTTTCACACATGCACACTATCTCCTTCTCTCTCAGTCACTTACTCCTTCTCTCTCTCTCGCTCCCCCTTTCTCTCTTGCACTCGTTTATTCACTGCTTCACTCTGTTTCTCCTATACTCCACGCAGTGTCTCTGTCACTCACTCTTTCCCTCACACTTTCTAATATTCTTCTTCTGTTTATCTCTCTCACACACACACACACAGTCTCTCTCTTCTCTCTTTCTTTCATTCTTCCGCACGCACCATCTCTACTCGCAACACGCCAAACACACACACACACACCACACGCCACATGAACCCCCCCACACACACACGTACATTCACTACTAGTTACTGATTCCCTCTCTGGTTGTCTCTCACACTCTACTTTCCTCCCCCATCCTCTCACTCCTCCTCTCTCTTACAAACATTTAATTCTCTCATTAACTCGTCACTTACAGGTAAAGCATTTAATCCAAGGTGGAGGTGGAGTCCGCGATGAATGAGGCACACGTCAGCCGCACTCGCTCGTTTCTTGTTATGAGATTTCATTCATATTGTTTATAACACTTAAGGGGACTTCAATCGAAAGTCAACGATTCTCTATTTATATCTGAAAATACAAAAAAAATAAAAGAAAGAAAAAGGAAAAGAATAAGCTGTAGAAAAAAGTCGGGCACGCTTAAACACACACACACACACACACTGATCCCGAAAAAAACTGAAAATCTGTATAACGCAGTCAAATGCTTACTAACACGTATGTACATCTATCTATCTATCTATCTATCTATCTATCTATCTATCTATCTATCTATCTATCTATCTATCTATCTATCTATCTATCTGTGTGTATGTATGTATGTGCGCGTGCGTATCCGTGCGTGTGTGTGTACGTGTGTGTGTACGTGTGTGCATATATATAGCTATAAATACAAGCGTATACATATACATATACATATACATATGTGTGTGTGTGTGTATGCACGTTTGTATGTATGTGTG
>NC_068995.1:52061021-52064528 GCF_001194135.2 Octopus bimaculoides | reverse complement strand
ACATGCATATACATACATGCATACATATACATACATATATACATACATGCATAGATGCACATATATATTTAAATAACCCCACCGCAAACACACTTACACACACACGCATACATATATGAATACACGCACGCACACACGTACAGCCATGTCTAAACGATGGTGAGGCGTGTCTCGAATCTGTTAAAACAATTTGTATCTTGACAGGCAGACGCAGAGAGCGCAGGGATATTTACGTAAAGTTTCCTTTCTCAGCTGCGGAGCAATTTCAAAGCTATTTCGTTTACCGATCCTTAACAAAAACAAAGTCAACGATAACAACAACAGTAATAATAATTGTTTCTAATATTGGCACAAGGTAGGGCGACAAGCCGGCAGAATCGTTAGCACGCTGGGCGAAATGCTTAGCGGTATTTCGGAGTTCAAATGCCACCGGGGTCGACTTTCATCGTTTTGGGGTCGATAAATTACGTACCAGTTACGCACTGGGGTCGATTTAATCGACTTTATCCCTTCCCCCAAATTTGAGGCCTTGTGCTTCCAACAGAAAAGAATATTAGCTCAAGGTATGGATGTAGGGCAAGGGGAGTAACTGAATTAAATCGGCCCCGAATTTGACTTCAATTTATTTTAAAATGTTCTGAAAGGCTGAAGTGCAAAGAATGAATTTAGTAGAATTCGATTTCAGAAAACAAAGAACCAGGAATATATATATATATATATGTACGAACTTTAGCCAAAGTATCTAGGTGACATGTTTTATCTTCTCAAGTCAAGTTCACTGCAGTTATCGCCGGGGAGAACAAATTTTCGTTTCCCGTAAAAGGTGAAAAAACAACATTTATCTGCCAAGTGCTTCCCTCTAGCGTCTAGTGGGTTTCCAGATGTCTGTTTCTGACTCTTTGGCTTCGTTCAATGAGAAATATGGAAGAGAGATAACCCTGGGCAGATTCGAACTTTAACCCTGGGAAGAAACGAACTTGTTGAAATATGTTGAAATATGTTGAAATATGTTTCGGCATACTTTAACTTCTAAAGGCAAATTCACTGCAGTTGCCGCCAGAGAAAAATTCTCTCTTACGGTAAATTGTGATGATAATGATGATGATGATATGTATTTTTCAAATGCAAGAAATGACTGAATCATTACAAGTACCAGCAACATATCAGAAACGTTTTCACACGAGCTGAAAACAACGAACAGAGACAAGCATTTGTATACATATACCTACCCACCTACCTACCTATAATCCGTTTACTACCTACATACAGATATCTATGTATATTCTTTTCTACTCTAGGCACAAGGCCCGAAACTTTTGGGGAGGGAGTCCAGTCAATTAGATCATCCCCAGAACGCAACTGGTACTTAATTTATCGACCCCGAAAGGATAAAAGGTAAAGTCGACCTCCGCGGAATTTGAACTCAGAACGTAAAGACAGACGAAATACCGCTAAGCATTTGAACTCAGAACGGTATGCTAACGATTCTGCCAGCTCGGCGCCTCTCTCTCTCTCTCTCTCTCTCTCTCTCTCTCTATCTATCTATCTACACAGCTTATGCACTAAGAGGAATATGGACAAGAAGGACTCTTTTTCGGGGTGAAATACATTCACCATGCGCTTTCTCTGTCTCTGCTTTTCCTTCTGTAAAATAAATATGAAAAGAGAGCCAACCAGGTCGAAATAACAACTGAATATAACTATGAAGAATTCTGCTTTTGAAGCGAAAGAAAAAGAAAGCTGAATTAGATATATGAATAAACATATTACATATTTTTATTCCTTTCACTTCACTGGCGGAATAACATGGATTCCTAGTAAGAAAACTATCTCTCTTGTTATGGAAATCAAATGAAGAGCCAATCGACGTAAAAAATATAATTTTCCATTCTGACTTTTTCTGCACAACATTTTTCTACATTTTCTAATGTACAACGAAGGATATGAAATACTTTCACTATATACTTCCCATACGTCACCTTCTCCCTCAGAACAGTAAATAATTTCATGTAATCTAATTAATGGACACTACTGTCCTTTGTTACTCTGCACTGACGAGATACACTGAGATCAAAATAGCAGCTGATTACAATAGGAAGGATTCTGCTGATGAAATGAAAGTAACAGAAAAATGTATAGAATTAAATTAATGCATTAAGATATATATTTAATTCCTTCAACTTTTTTGACGGAAAAAAATAGATTCATATGAAAAAAATTCTCTTTGGTTGGAAATTAGATAGTGAACCAATCGATAAAAAGATTACAATGCTAAATACAAAAATACATATGCATATATGTGTATGTATATGTATACACACACACACACACACACACACATATATACATACATATATATATACATATATGCATATATACATACATACATACATACACACACATATTAACATACATACATGCACACACACATATATTTAATTAGAGGACATATTAGCCTCATGAAGAAATGGTTGCAAGCAAGGAAATTCTGGTTCAATACCTAGTACTGTTGAGGAATGAAATTCCCTTAAGACAATAAGTATATATTAAGCATATAGTTTATATCCAGTTGAAAGAAGAAAAGAGAATGGAGATAAGGAAGTTAATTATTTATTATTAACGAAGATGACCAATTTGTTGATAATAAATAATTTACCAATTTGTTAATAATCATTTCTACTCTAGGCACAAGGCCCGAAATTTTTGGGAAAGGGGTGGGGAGCAGTCGATTACATCGACTCCTGTATGCATTTCGATCTCTTTCAAATGCTATGCGCGGAGTTTCGTTCAATACCGATGCAGAATTGAGAGCTTGGTTGGATCAATTTTTCGAGTCGAAATCGAGTGATTTCTACCAACGAGGTAATGAAAATCTTGTTGAACGTTGGGAAGAAGTTGTAAACAACACGGGTGAAAACATTATTGATTAATTAGTTGTTATTTTTTTTTATTAAACCTTTTAAAAATTTTAAATTAAAATAAACCGGCGGGAACTTAGTTGCCAACCTAATAGTTGTACAGATGAGAAGATCAGAGTCATGTCAAGTGTGACAACATGGTTTGTGTAGTAATTATACAGAGTGAGTTCATATTCTTTTGTTTTTCTTATCTTTTCTTATTGTCGTGGAAAATTTCGTACGCAGAACCATTATTAATTTATAGAGAACATGCCACCTCGTAACCGCTCACTTGTCGCTTCGCTATAACCATCTCTGCAGACTACTAAATCTTCAGGTCAGTAGTTGGGTTTCCTGAGTGTCTTGCTCCCTACTGGAGCATCACCCTTGTCCAGCCATTTTTCAAATTCCCGATTTTGACACACCTTAAGACCAGAAAAATCGGATCACAGGTCTCCTTTCTTCCTTGGTATACGCAGCCATCAGAGCTGATATGATCACTCTGTAACACAAGAAATAAAGCAGGCGATCAAACTCAAACCTAGATTACTAACCAAGAGAGTGCCGCACTCTATGCTACATAGATGACTAATTTAATTCAATAGGGCTT
>NC_068995.1:52059435-52060285 GCF_001194135.2 Octopus bimaculoides | reverse complement strand
ACACACACACACACACACACACACACACACACACACACACACACACACACATATATATATATGTTAATGAATGAAAGGAAAATAGATATCACGTAATCACTTTCATTAGCTTACAGTTGTTTTACCTATAAGAGGTGGTGAACTCAGAGATGTGTGTCCGTGCAGCATGCTATAGCTTCCTCGGAGCTATGAATATATGTGTGTGTTTGTGTGTGTATGTGTCTGTGTGTATGAGTGTGAGTGTGTATGGCTGTCTACAGTATAGATTCTTTTACGATTCGTTTCTTACTTGTTCTTTTTTTTTTATAAATCAACACGACCACTTTCAGTCTTCTGATACCAAACAGTTTATATAATGGTAATTGCAGAAATTTTTATTTGTAAAACATTGTTAGAATTTTGATTAATTATCTGAATCGATCTGAAATGATTTAGTTCTCTGAATCGTAATAATTTCTTATTTTGTACATTAACTGGAAATTTTATTAACAATAGCCGCAGGAGTGACTGTGTGGTAAGTAGCTTGCTTACCAACCACATGGTTCCGGGTTCAGTCCCACTGCGTGGCACCTTGGGCAAGTGTCTTCTACTATAACCTCGGGCCGACGAAAGCCTTGTGAGTGGATTTGATAGACGGAAACTGAAAGAAGCCCGTCGTATATATGTATATATATGTATGTATGTGTATATGTTTGTGTTCTGTGTTTGTCCCCCCAACATCGCTTGACAACTGATGCTGGTATGTTTACGTCCCCGTAACTTAGCGGTTCGGCAAAAAGAGACCGATAGAATAAGTACTAGGCTTTCAAAGAATAAGTCCTGAGGTCAATTTGCTCGACTAAAGGCGGTG
>NC_068995.1:52055203-52057927 GCF_001194135.2 Octopus bimaculoides | reverse complement strand
AATTTGTAGTTTTGAAATCAGTAGTTCTTTGACTGCTATTTCTGAATTCTCAGTATGTTGGAGAAGCAGGTTACTGTCAATCCCTATACATTTATGATTATAAATTTTTACCGAAAAAGGTTTTTTTCATACTGAGCTACCCGGCAGAATTGTTAATTATTAATTTTATTACTAATTGATGATTTCCCTGCCCTGCATATCTATATATATATATATATATATATATATTATTCTTAATATTATTGATAGTCACTTGGTGACTTGGAAGTTTCGGTACCTAAGTAAGTCATCGTCAGACTGCAATGCATTGAAGTTAATCTTGGCTTTATATACTCTATTACTTTTCAAAACTTTTTTCAGTCATTTGACTGCGGCCATGCTGGAGCATCGCCTTTTAGCCCGATAGAATAAATACTAGCGTTTGAAAGGCGATGCCCCATCATGGCCTCAGTCAAATGACTGAAACAAGTAAAAGATGAAGGATATATATGCATACATAAATGATTTAGAAGTGCTATATATATATATATATATATATATATATATATATATATATATATGCTGTATACATACATATATATATATACATACATTTATCGATTTATGTGTGTGTAATATGATGTGTGTGTGTGTGCGTGCGTTTGTATCCTGCACAAATATTTCGGATTCCCAAATCGTTACGAATGCTGGAAATACAAATAATAACAAGAAATCAAAGCTTCAAAGAAATCTATTTTATTCTTCGTGATTCATTGAGAATCCGAAACCGAAATCATAGAACATCTGACATTTCGTTCTTGCAATGTCTGGACATTGATTGACAGCGATTCTACACCGGATTCCTAACCCGGATATTGAAAACCTACAAAATATGACATCTGCACGTACTGATACAAGAATTTTAGACAAATCTGATTTAGATGCTGGAATCAATTACACTTCCTATCGCATTGAATAACTCTAAAATATAATACACCATTTCGGTGCTGTCTTCAAAGATTTAGCACTTCCTCTGCTTAGATAAATAGATTTCACTTTGTGACATTCAATGATGGCGTTAGATGAAATTATGGCCCTGGGTTAGTTGTACTTCGATATCGCGATGGAGGGAAAGTTAACCTAAATTGGGTCAAACATTGTTGACGTATTAAGAAGTTCTCTCTGAAGCCAGATTGTCCCGGTGATGACCCTTCAACACGTCAGCTTGACGTTAGACGAGTGTCTTCTGCTATAGCTTCGGGTTGACCAACGCCTTGCGAGGTGGAGTTGGTAGACGGAACATGTGCGAGGGACTGTTGAAAACACACACGCACACGCACAAACATACACACACGCGCGCGAAGCAACACGTACAACCGCGCACACACACACACACACACACACACACACACACACACACACACACACACACACACACACACACACACACACACACGCAAAGCTACGCGTACAACCACACACACACGCACGCACACAATCACAAGCACACATATAACACAAAATTTGAAAATAGATTTTCTTGAATGAAATATTAATTATATCAAAAACCTTAAAAACTGCCATTTTGTGACCCAGTAATAATAATAATAATAATAATAATAATAATAATAATAATAATAATAATAATAATAATAATAATAATAATGATAATAGTATTAATAATAAGAAGAAGAAAAAGAAAACTAATATATGGTTAGGAAACAATATAATGAGCCAACGTGAATAATTAATCTACAAAGGTGAGTGAACGTGGTTGCATGGCTACAAGTAATTACAAATAGTAACCATGCCAACCTCTAATAACATCCTACCTTCTTAAATGACTTATCGGATAAGGATATCCTAAATCCATTGGGTGAAAAGTGAACATGACTAGAAGACGTTTGATTAAAGATCTGCTGGATCAGAATGAGCCCGGGTTTAAGAAAAAATAACATAAATGTGATATAAATGCTACCCAGGTATCATAGTGTGGACTTAGCTAAGTTTTCCTTAGGAAGTTCCGGATTTGAACCCACCGTCTAGAGGTCCATAATTATCCGAAGCCCTGTGAGTAAAATTAGATGCGCAGTGAAATTAGATTTAACCATAGCACACCATGTGTCATGCTAACTCTGCCTAACAATTTCATTAAAAGTATCTGTTTCTGTGGAATACTCAGTCACTTACAAACTAATTCGATCGTTCATTTCATTCAGCGATTGAATACACCTCGTCAAAACCGACGGAGATCCATTTACTTTTACCATGTAGTAAAAAAAAATATACATTGACTGCTTTATTGTACAGAATATATAATATCCAAATCATTATTATCCGCTATTCCAAAATGTCTGCAAGCTAATTCTATTCAATGAAGTGTCTCTTTACAAAATATTATTGTGACAAAAACACATCGTCCAATGTTGTCTGTAGGGAAAAACCAAGGGAAACATTGATACACAATCAATTCACATGTTGAGAAGCAAAGAATACCCATAGAAAGTTCTACGAAAATTCCAAAAGAACATAAACCCACTGTGAGCTAAGTGGAACAAATATTGTCCTAGTGAACAATAGAACAAAATGAATGCCTTCCTGTGAAGATCAAGTTCTGAATAGTTCTAATAGATTTTATTTAATTTTGCGGAAAATGATTTCATTAGCAAACTATAAACAAAATCTTAAGCTTTTTTCCCTCTCCTCGATGTAGTTTCTCGTGTAAACAAAGGTTTGAGCAGTACA
>NC_068995.1:52052287-52054596 GCF_001194135.2 Octopus bimaculoides | reverse complement strand
ATATATATATACATACATGTATATATATATATACATACATACATATATATATATGTATGTATATATACACACGTATGTATGTGCATATGTACCTGTGGGTGTGTGTATTTGTGTGTTTGATTAAGAAGCTTTTATCCTTGTATCTTTTAAGTCTGTCGTTTACTAATCTTTTCGGGTCTTCTACGTATACATACAAACACACATTCAAACATACATACATGCACACACACACACATATGCGTGTGTCTGTGTGTGAGTGCAATATAAAAATACTCACGCGTGCAGAAACACGCAGAAGCATACACCCACACGCACACACACATACACACACACACACACACACGTATATGTGTTTGTGTGTTTATCATGAAGTTGTCATCTTTGTCGATCTTTTTTGCCGCACCCATCTGCACCCGCTAAGCTGTAGACATACATAGAAATATATTCTCGTCTAATCCCTCTCTTACTCACCTATTTAGGTGTACAGACAACTTTATCTCTAACTTTGTGCATATGTATATATGTCTGTATGTGCGCGCGTGTGTGTGTGTATATGTGTACGTGCTTGCGCTAAGTTACGGCTTATCAGATAAAACATAGGTGATCACATATAGCTTAATATATCATAACTTCTACCCGTCCGTAATCTCTATCTGGAAGAAGTTAAACAAGTTAGATTACAGCAAACAACATCAAAGACACCATCAACTGCAACAACAGATAACAACAACAACAATAACGATAATAATAATGATTTCAGATTTTAGCACATTGACCCCAGTATATAACTGGTACTTGTTTTATCGATCCTGAAAGGATGAAAGGCAAAGTCGACCTCGGCGGGATTTGAACCCAGAACATAAGCATGGACGAAATGCCGCTAGGCATTTAGCCGGGCGTGCTAACGATTCTGCCTTAACAACAGCAACAACAACAGCGACAGCAACAACACCAATCCTTTCTACTATAGGCCCCGGTGCTTTTTGCTGGTACTTTTTGCTGACTAAACATAGAGGGGACAAACAAGGACAGACAAAGGGATTAAGTCGATTGCATCGACCCCAGTGCGTAACTGGTACTTAATTTATCGACCCCGAAAGGATAAAAGGTAAAGTCGACCTCGGCGGAATTTGAACTCAGATCGTGAAGACAGACCGGACGAAATGCCGCTAAACAGAATTGAAACGAGAGCTTATCGATCTCGCAAAAGTACGAGCGGTCAATAACTAATTTATTAATAAACAGTTTTTTTAACCAACTTATTAATGGTCTTGCTAATTAGTGTTGTTTATCTGTCTTAATTTATTTACTCTGCATCTTGTGTTTTGAGGGCGGTATTTTTACAAGTTAGTTTTCTCTTTCATGATTATTTAAACCTGAGTTTATATATTTGTCCATAACTTACTTTTACAATTTGAAAAATCTAGAAAACAAAATATGAAAAATAATGATTACTGAACAGATTTTATTGGAAAACAGGCAAACAAATAAAATTTTATTAGAAACATCTGAACGCTTCCAAGTGGACTCAGTGGTTGCACGCAACACATAGATATAATAAACTGTGGTAGCTGTAAGGATAATTTATAGACACCCATATTGTCGATAAGGTTTGCTATCTTATAATTTTCTGTATATGTTTACGTAATGCAATGGGCACATCTGAGGTTGTTTCGCCAAACATCTGTTATCATTTGCACATTACCAACAAAGTATATATGACATGATGTTTGCAAATATTATGTGTAAAAAAAAAAAATGCGGCGAGCTGGTAGAAACGTTAGCACGCCGGGCGAAATGCTTAGCGGTATTTCGTCTGTCTTTACGTTCTGAGTTCAAATTCCGCCGAGGTCGACTTTGCCTTTCATCCTTTCGGAATCAATAAATTAAGTACCAGTTGCGTACTAGGGGGTCGATCTAATCGACTAACCCCTTCCCCCAAAATTTCGGACCTTGTGCCTAGAGTAGAAAAAAGATATTTTGTATACTGATGAACATTTTCTCTCCATTTGTAAAACTAATCTTGATCAAATCAACGTACATTAAATGCTGTTAGACATATTAGCTTTCTTTATTTTGTTCTTGTTAATTGACCCCAGAACATCCCTGATCCAGCAAGATTATAATGCATTCCGTATTTTAACTTAACGCATAGTGAAGTCAGAGCTACATTTACCGAAAAGTTCTTCTTTATACAAGAAGTATCATTTGAAGCGTTCCTGCCATACCGAACTCATCGATTGTTTTCGAACAGTGTGTCTAAGTGTATATTACCTAATATTTTCCTTCTTTTTTTATGACACGTATTA
>NC_068995.1:52048984-52051868 GCF_001194135.2 Octopus bimaculoides | reverse complement strand
ACACACACACACACACACACACACACACACACACACACACACACACACACACACACATATTAATGTGTATGCGTGTTATGTATATATATATATTTATATACATATGTATGTGTATACACATATATAAACCTGTGTATATATATGTATTCATATATATGTATACAAATTTATGCGTATATATATACATATATGCACACATATACGCATATATATATATGTATGTTTGTGTGTGTATATATATATATATATATATATATATATATATATATATATATATATATATATATATATATATATATATATATATATACGCAGATACGTATATGTATGTGTGTGTGTGTTCATATATACATACATATTAATACACACACATACACACACACGCACACACACACACACACACACACACACACACACACGTACAGATATACAGACACGCACACACGTACATATGCAGATTACAACACATCCCTAGATTTATTGCAGTGTATGTTTTTGCCTAATCATTCTCTTGAGAACTCTACCTCCAGTTCATTGTTTTTTCTTTTTTGCTGCAGACTATAAGTCTGTCGTCTGGTTTCGTTTTCTTAACAAATGTGGGGGGAAAAGAAAAGCCAATCATCACCATCATCATCACCATCATCGCCATCATCGTCGTCGTCGTCGTCGTCCCCCTCCTCCTCTTCCTTCTTGAATTCGCAAATATATATATAGATTTGTGTACTAAATAACTTGTGTAAAACTATTATTGATTATTTTTGTTTCGTCTTGTACTCACCGAGGTAAGCACACACGCGTCGGGACACACACACACACACACACACAGACACACAAACACACAAACACACACAAAACACACACACACATACACACACAAAACGCGTGCTCTCTAAACATATACATACGCACTCATATGCTCACACATAAGCGCGGACACACACACCACACACACACACACACACACACACACACATACATCCACGTACACACACAAAACAAGTGCTCTCTAGCACATATACATACGCACTCATATGCTCACACATAAGCGCGGACACACACACCAGACACACACACACACACGCACACACACACGCACACACACACGCACACACACACGCACACACAGACAGACATCCATACACGCGCACACATACATATACGTACATGCATTTACACAAACACACGCAGACAGATTCTAACGAACTCTTATGCCGTGCATATATTTACCCAAATAAGCAGACATAACTTTACAGGATGGATCTCCGTCGCTTTCGATGATGCACATTCAGTTGTTCTACGAACTGTTCGTTGATCTAACGTAAACGTGGTTGAATATGCCATAGAAGCATGCAACTATTACAGAATCCTGTGGTTTGGAATCAGCGAGATACAGTATGTGACAACGATGTGGCCTTAACTTAAAGATACCATATGTACGGCAGGCTTCCGGTGAGTTTCCACTCTTTCAGTCACTCTGTCGATGGTTTGGTCATCTCAACCGATTGGTAAATGACTCATACTCGTGGTGCTAAGCGGAAGAATCGAACCCAGGTCGTTGTGATTCCGATATGTCTACGCTGCATCCGTATGTGTAAGCATTAATGTGTACGTGCGTTCAAATTTTCAAGCATACCTATATACACATATACACGTTATATGTGTATATACACGTTATATACGCATACACATACACAGACACACACATACACGCACACACGCACGCATGCATGTACACATGTATACATGCATTCACATATTAACGTCATCAAGATTATCAGACCCAGTGATACACACACACACACACACACACACACACACACACACACACACACACACACAGAGAAACATACACATACACACACACACACACATATATATATATATATACACAGCTTCATCCAAACTATCACGCACACATATAAATACATACATACATACATACATATATATATATATATATATATATATAGACGTATACAGCTTCCTCCAGACTATTACACACACACACACACACGCGCCCACACACGCGCATGCACACGCATTCACACATACACGCTTGTACACATAAACGTCAATATATGAATTATGCATTAGGGTCTGCAGAAATGGCGTCGCATGTGCTGGAACCGTGTTTGTTTGGTCGGCGTTGAATGCGTGTGTTTGTGTAGAACAAAGGAAAGCACTGCAAGAACAACACCACCACCACCAACAACAACAACAACAACAGCAGCAGCAGCGGCGGCGGCGGCGGCGGCAACAACTTCAACAGCAACAAAAAATAATAATACACGCGATTATACTACAATGTAGACAACGCAGGATGACAATGACCATCATCACCATCATCATCATCATCACCATCATCAACATCATCATCATCATCAACATCATTTTCATCATCATCATCATCACCATCATCACCATCATTTTCATCATCATCATCATCATCATCATCATCATCATCATCATCATCATCATCATCATCATCATCATACCCGTCATTATCACCAGTGCCACCCCCAACAGCGATCACTGCCGCCTCCACCGCCACCCCCGCTGCCGCCACAATCGTCATCATCATCATCATCATCATCATCATCATCATCAATACTATCGTCATGAACAACCGTAGATTGTTGTTGATCAGAATATTGAGAAGGACGTAATCAGTAGAAATGATGACGATGATGATGATGATTATGAGGATTATGATGTTGATGATGATGATGATTGTGGTGATGGTGGTGGTGGTGGTGGTGGTAGTGGCATCGGCGGTGGTGGTAATGATGACGATGATAATGGTGATGCTGATGAAGATGGTGACGATGTACGATAACGTGATGCTGATGATAATACTGCTGATATATATATATATATATATATA
>NC_068995.1:52041588-52047884 GCF_001194135.2 Octopus bimaculoides | reverse complement strand
ATATATATATATATATATACATATATGCATACATACATGTCTGTGTATCTATTTATCTATATACATATATCCATACATATATACATACATGCATTTACATATAAATATATACATGTACAGAAATATTCATATGCTCATACACATACACATATGTATTTATGTATGTATGTATGTATGTATGTGTGTATGTATGTATATGTGTGTGTTTGAGTGTCTATATCTATGTACTCTGTGCATCTGTGCAGTCTCTGCGAGGGTGGGGTTTCTATGTTTATTCTGACCGAGCACCTGTTCGCCGATTAGGTTTTAAACAAAAGATAAACAAATAAAAATATTCTTGCTATTTTGCTAATATTTCTTGCCTGACCATTCCAGTTTGTAGATTTACGCCGTCTCAGATATGGTGGTCAGTTGCAGCGCATGACACACACTGCTACATCTTATTATTTAGAATCGCAGTTGGTTAGTATGAGACGTTTCCGCAAAGCCATTTTGGTGCCGCTTATTTAGCGTCGCTGATTCGACGCTGACTTATTTGACATCAGATGTCTAAATGTTTCTCTCGTTTACTCCATCACCCTCTTTCTCTCCCTCTCTGTCTTTCTTTTCTTCTCTCTCTTTCTCTCCATCCTTTTCTTTCTCTCCCTCTCTTTTTCTCTTTTTATTTGTGCGAGCATATTTCATTTTATGTGTATTAGGAAAGTGAAAGTATTTATGGCAATCAGATTTAACGACGAGAAAAATCTCCTTTCTTCGCATTCTCTTTCTGTCTGTATGAATATATTACTTTGCACACTCGTGTGTGAGTTTGCCTCCCGTGCCAAAAAGTACTGTTGTTAAAATAGGTTGCCTGTCCAGTCACTTGCACTCCTTGGCCACACAACCATGTTTGTGCCAAGCTCTGCCTGAATTTCTTTTTCTATTTTTCTTTTAGTCTGTCTTCTAGTAGCGTTCAGTTCTTTCTTTTGTTACGGAAACTGCGACTTTTGAGTTGAATCTACGTAACTAAATTAGTACATTCCTCAAACAATTTATGTACCTATTGTTTTGTTTCGAGACGGTCATTTTGTGTGGTAAGAAGCTTGCTTCCCAACCACATGATTCCGGGCTCAGTCCCACTGTGTGGCAGCTTGAGCAAGTGTCTTGTTCTATAGTTTCGGACCGACCAAAGCTTTGTGAGTGAATTTGGTAGACGGAAACTGAAAGAAGCCCATCGTATATATGTGTATGTATATATGTTATTTCTTTACTACCCACAAGGAGCTACACACAGAGGGGACAAACAAGGACAGACAAACGGATTAAGTCGATTATATCGACCCCAGTGCGTAACTGGTACTTATTTAATCGACCCCGAAAGGATGAAAGGCAAAGTCGACCTCGGCGGAATTTGAACTCAGAACGTAACAGCAGACGAAATATCGTTAAGCATTTCGCCCGGCGCGGTAACGTTTCTGCCAGCTCACCACCTTAATCACATTATAATATTATCCTTATCATTGATTATTTTAGTAGTAGCAATAGTAGTTATGGTAGTAGTAGTAGTAGTAGTAGTAGTAGTAGTAGTAGTAGTAGTAGTTGTGGCAGTAGTTGTGGCAGTAGTTGGTGTAATAGTAGTTATATTAGGAACAGCTATTACAGTAGTAACAACAACAATTGTAGTATAGTTGCAGTAGTGGTAGTAGTAGTAGTGATAGTGGTGGTAGTAGTAGTAGTTGTAGTAGTAGTAATATTCACAGTATTCGTAATAATTGTAGTTGTAGCAGGAGAAAGGTATGAAAAGTTATAGGTCTGGTTGTTAAATGAAATATCAACGTTAAGAGAAAGAAACAGTAGGAAGGGGAGAGAGAGAGAGGGAGAGAGAGAGAGAGAGAGGAAGAGAGAGGTGGAGAGAGAGGGAAAGAATGCGTATGTATGTGTATGTGTGTGTGTATGTGTGTGCGTTCGAAAGAGGGAAAAAGAAACAGAGATATAGATAAAGCTGAAAAGCAAACGAGAGTCATTAAAGAAGGGAAAGAAAGAGAAGAAAAAAAACAGAAAGGACTGATAGATAGATAGATAGATAGATAGATAGATAGATAGAGAGCGAGAGGGTGGAGACAGAGAGAGAGAGAGAGAGAGAGAGAGAGAGAGAGAGAGAGAGAGAGAGAGAGAGAGAGAGAGAGAGAAAGAGAGAGAGAGAGAGAAAGAGAGAGAGAGATAGAGATAGTGTGTATGAGTGAGAAAATGTGCTTGAAAGCGGGAAAAAGAGATGAAGAGAAAGATATAGAAAGAGAAAATGAAAAGAAAACAAGAGCCATTAAAGCGATAAGGAAGACATTATCAGTGGAAGTTGTGTTAACAAAACAAAGATAAGTGATGGCACGTGTCTGCCCTTGAGGCTGAAAGAAAGAAAGAAAGAAGGAAGAAAAGAAAGGAAGAAAGGTAAATAAGAAAAAAAAGAAAAAGAAAGAAAAACGCTGCCGCCTGAATTCTTTGCTGTTCTAGATTTAACGATAAGACAAATCACGAATGATAAGGTGTAAATATCTCTTCGGTGCCACCGAATGGGATGTTGGTGTTGCTGTTGGTGTTGCTGTTGTTGTGGCTGCTGTTGGTGTTGTTGTTGTTGTTGATCTTTGTTGTTATTGTCGCTCTTGTTTAGCCCCAAGTCGACCCTGATCAAGCAGATCTGTGATAACAGCGATTCCTGGCACGAACATACCATTCTTGTTTCCAAGCAAAGTGTACCTCAGACTGCATTGTTGTATTACGCGTTTTTTTCTTCTTCAAAAGACAAAAAAAAAGAGACCAAAAAAAAAAAAATCGGTAAGGTGTAATTGGTTAGATGCTTAGCTGTTGTTTCTAGCAGGAACCCAAGAAGGCCCTCCCCCCACCCTCGTTAATTCGCCGGATTATACCAGAGTTTCGTGGTCTGTATTGTATGGTGTAGGACATTACTTACAATTGCAGAGCTGGCAGAATCGTTAACATGCCGGACAAAATGCTTAGCATTACTTCGTAGGTCTTTACGTTTTGAGTTCAAATTCCGCCGAGGTCAGCGTTGCCTTTTATTCTACCGGGATCGTAAAAGTAAAGTACCAGTTGATCATTGGGATCAATGCAATCGATTTATCCCCTCTCCCGAAATTGCTGGCCTTGTGTCAAAATTTGAAACCATTATTGTTTGGTGTTGTTGAAATTATTGTTGTTGTTGTTGCTCTTGTTCCCGTTGCTGCTATATAGTTGATGTTCTTGTTGCTGTTGTAGTTTAAACGGTCATTGTGCATATTGTAGATGTTGCAGTTGTTGTTTTTGTTGCTGCTGTTGTCGATGCTGTTGCTAAGGCGGTGAAGCTGGCAGAGTCGTTAGCACGCTGGACGAAATGCCTAGCGGTGTTTCGCCCGTTCCTACGTTCTGAGTTCAAATTCCGCCGAGGTCGACTTTGCCTTTCATCTTTTCGGGATCGATAAAATAAGTACCAGTTGAACACTGGGGTCAATGTAATCGACTCATCCCCACCTTCCCCAAGCTGTCCTTGTGGCAAAAATTTGAAATAATGATGATTGTTGTTGTTGTTGTTGTTGTTGTTGTTAAGGCGGTGAGCCGGCAGAATCGTTAGCACGCCGGGCGAAATGCTTAGCCGTATTTCGTCTGCCGCTACGTTCTGAGTTCAAATACCACTGAGGTCGACTTTTCTTTCATCCTTTCAGGGTCGATAAATTAAGTACTAGCTGAGTACTGGGGTCAATGCGATCGACTGTCCCCTTCCCCACAAAATCCAGCCCTAAATATACATATACACATACATACATACATGCATACATACATGCATACATATACACACACATATAAATATATACGTATGCATGTGTGTATATATCTATGTATGTATGTATTTTCCACATGTGTGAATAATAGTAAGGTAAGAGATATAATATGTTAAAGATAAATCTTAGTTACTTCAAGTTTCATATTTAGTTAAAACTAAAGGTTTAGTTAAAACTAAAGGTTTAGTTAAACAACCAAACAATAACGAAACGTAAAACGAGAAGAAAGGATCTGTTATCTCGTTAGAACACCGGACGTACACCCATTTAATCCAACCACCACGCGGAGCTCTTCCAAGATAACGGTTATTTATTCCGTCTGGTGATTTTTTTATCTTAAACACTAAATATGAAATAACCAAGTTTTATCTGTAATAGTCTATACCATATCATATCATGATATATATATATGTGTGTGTGTGTGTGTGTGCGATATAGGTTGAATAAACCGCATGAGGCGGAACATGTAATCCCAGTCAATGGAATATGTATAATAAGTAAATTTGACTTAACTAAAACGATGAGTCTCTCATCAGTATCAGCAAATGTTTGCAGGCT
The DNA here is from genome assembly GCF_001194135.2 of Octopus bimaculoides. NCBI lineage: Eukaryota > Metazoa > Mollusca > Cephalopoda > Octopoda > Octopodidae > Octopus > Octopus bimaculoides. The sequence goes on along the minus strand of NC_068995.1, from coordinate 52,043,517 downwards.
TGTTGTTGTTGTTCTTACATTTATCATATATATATATATATATATATATATATATATATATATATATATATAGATAGATATATAGATATATAGATATGTATGTATGTATATATGTATGTATATATATATATACACACGTGCATTTATGTGAGTTTGTGTGTGTAAACGTATATATATGTATGTATATTTCTGCTTCTACACTATGCCTCTATCAGAGATGTTATCTCGAGGCGAAAACTGCAGTTTATCAGGCTTTCGATGATGCATCCGTTTTGAGTATGATGCACACACAAGCAAACACACAAGCAAACACACACGCACACACACACACACACACACACACACACACACACACACACACACACACACACACACAGATGTATGTGTGAGTGTGTAAAATCAGTACATTCATGTATACATATGTGAATATATCATACATATATATCTGCGTGTGTTCCTGTATGTGTAAATTATTTATCCTTTTTCTACCATAGGTACAAGGCCTAAAACTTTACATGGACCCAGTGCAAAACTGGTACTTATTTTATCGATCCCAAAAGGATGAAAGGCAAAAGTCGACCTCGGCAGTTTTTGAACGTAGAACACAAAGCGGGAAAAAATGCCTCTAAACCTTTTTCCTGTGCACTAATGGTACATACATGTGTATGTATGCATGTATGTATAAATACATATGATATGATATAATATGATATATATTTTTATTTATTTATAAAATTTACTTTTTGTTCTCCATCGAATTGTGAATCTTTTGGTGAATTGGCGAAAGTACATTTAAGTCTTCAGCATATTTTTACACCATACACATTTACACACACACACACACACACACACACACACACACACACACACACACACACACACACACACACATTCGCACGCGCACAAATACATGTGTATATTTATATAGAGACAAAAACACGAATCTGCATGGAATTCGATGTCATTTCCCATAAATTAGTCAGTTTTCAACGGAAGTGTGTCGCACAAACAGCAAACTGTACAAATAATTACTGCACAACCAGTAGGTACGCAGTTATTTAGTGCACATATCTTTAGTGCAGTAGATTACAGCTTGAAGATGAAAATCCTCTTTGCCAAGTCCTATAATTTACGATTCATCGATGTCAGAGAACCGAACACTAGTGGTATTTAACATTTGAAAGCTAACATCATTTAAGTAGACAGAGGCAGGAAATGGTCCAACATTAATCCACATCTTGCAACGACCGCGACAATACGGCTTATCCTGTCACTCCTTCTGACCCTTGAACACTTAATCTACGATGCAGGATCTGCTTTCTTTACTCCCACAAATGACTAAATCTAATACATAGTTTGATCTTTTTTTCTTTTCTTTGACGAATGACATGGGTATATATTGTTCTACACTTGAATAAAACGTTAATATTGAATTGATATTATTCGAAATTTTGTATTTTCATACTTTTATACTAACTTGTTAATTACCTGACTACATTTTTCTAGCACATATTTCCTATGTCGAATTGATTCATTGTTGTTGACACGATTATGAGAATGAAGTAGAATAGTAGAGATATTAACAAATACAACAATGCATTAATGGTTCTCCATTTGCATTCATTATGAGCCACATATAAGTACATAGGCAGCGAGCTGGCAGAGTCGTTAGCACACCGGGCGAAATGCTCAGCGGTATTTCGTCTGCCGCTACGTTCTGAGTTCAAATTCCGCCGAGGTCGACTTTGCCTTTCATCCTTTCGGGGTCGATTAAATAAGTACCAGTTACGTACTGGGGTCGATATAATCGACTTAATCCGTGTTTGTCTGTCCTTGTTTGTCCCCTCTGTGTGTAGCCCCTTGTGGGTAGTAAAGAAATAACATATAAGTACATCTATCTATCTATCTATCTATCTATCTATCTATCTA
>NC_068995.1:52039823-52040647 GCF_001194135.2 Octopus bimaculoides | reverse complement strand
GTTTCACCAGTCCTCAGTCAAATCGTCCAACCCATGCTAGCATGGAAAGCGGACGTTAAACGATGATGATGATGATGATGATGATGATATATATATATATTGGAGTTGTAGACCTAATCAGTTACTCAGTTTGACATGTATCTGTAAAATTCGAACAAGATCTACGGTCCGAAGAATGGAAATAACTATTTCACAGCCTCCAGCTTATTACGACCTCTGAAAGAAGGGGGCCAGGTGTACCATGCATCATCACCATCTGTTTAAGGGATTAAAGAATATATAAAAGAAAATCAATCAAAAAAACAAACAGATCCCCCCCATCCCACACAAAGGAAGAAAAATGGTTGGAAGATATTGGATGGTAAAGAATGATGGTTTAGACTGATGTACGATATAAAAATATGTCGGCTATGTTTTACTCAGCAAAAAACTTACCTTAGCACAACACATCTCTATCGTCAATCTCCTTGAAACTATTTCATACAAAACGAATCGTATTTGTTTATTTTCTTGCTTTCTCCTGAACAAAATGCTCGTTAATATCAAAATAAGTAGGGGAACAGTTCGCCGTCAAAGAGCTTTCTTTATTTAGCCTATAATTCAAAACATCTTTTACTGTCAGTGACATCCTCCTCTATTTAAGTAGGAGCTAATTTGTAAATTCTTCACGCTCATCACGTGACCCTTGCCGTTTAACTTGCATATTCTGACGTTCTAGAAATAAGTTAGGTTATTCTTTGTTGTTGTTGTTGTTGCTGCGTGTGTGTGTTTGTGTGTCTGTGTGTTTGTGCGCGTCTATGTATGAATGTATGTTTGCATATATA
>NC_068995.1:52036866-52038098 GCF_001194135.2 Octopus bimaculoides | reverse complement strand
TATATATATATATATGCATATATACATACATATACATACATATGCATACATACAAACATATATATATATGTATATCGGATTCCGATATAATTTTATGGCACTGTAATGGTATATGTAATGTTATATTGATAAAAATATTTTTTCTCTCAAACTCTATGTTAAAAGTCATATATACAATTCTTGTAAATTCAGTTTTTGAACACATAACCGTTTATTTTATAGCACTATATTTATGTAAATTGCTGATGTATGCAATGAAATAAATGAATTTTATATCTTGTATTCTGCATATCGTACCTAGCCATGCCGGTGCCAAGATTTATAGCATAGTTGTATCTCATATGAACTGGAATGTATTGGAGCGTTTTGTAGTAAAATAACCGACCCTGGACACAATGCAAGTGGATGTAAGATGACAGTATGTGAATCGCCGATTCTCGTTTGAGTTGACGGCCATTGCACCGAATGAGCTATATTCCGGATAGCTGAGTTATTCATTGTTAGCATCTCGACGTGCTAAGTCAATTCCCGGCGAGATTTCAATTCAGATCCACGTGGTTTAGAAACGAGACATGTAAAACATTTACGCCTCTCCCCCTCATCTCTTCAAATTTCTGTCTCTCCAGCTTAAACTTTCATTCGATTCCTTACGACGGCGCAAAGTTTGATAATGACAAGGCGGGCAAGACTACTATTTAATGTTCATGTCTTTGTCAATGTATTAAACGAGATGCACCGTAGCTCAAATTCGAAACAAGTTGCCAAACATCACTAATTGCCGATATTTATAAGTACTGAGGTCGATTCGTTTGACTAAAACCCTTCAAGACGGTGCCCCAGTATGGCCGTAGACCAACGGCTGAAACAAGTACAACAGAATAAAGAAAGAAAAAGTGCTGTCTCTCAACACCTCGTTCCTCACAATCCATTATACCATAACACACGATAAGCTCTCTCTCTCTCTATCTCTCTCTCTCTCTCTCTCTCTCTCTCTCACACACACACACACACACACGCACGCACACATACACAGGTGCGTCTTTGCGTGCACATGGTGCATAGACACAGATATTGTGAAAATAACGTTCTCGCCCTGAACAGCATCACACATTTCTTCTGAAACTTTTCCTTAAAGGAAATATTTATATTGACATAACATACAGCTGTTTCTTTTGCTGGTAGACACAAGAATTTATGTGAACGCCAAAGTTAAGGATCTATCTATCTATCTA
>NC_068995.1:52026752-52034018 GCF_001194135.2 Octopus bimaculoides | reverse complement strand
TATATATACACACATATATATATATATTATAATAAAGGTTAAAAATCATTAATGATTTTACCAGAGGGTCAGTGCGGAAATAAAAACCTTATAGATAAATTTTGCAAATATTTTATAATTAGATACATAATTATAGCAAGGGATTGGCTATAAGCCTCTCCACGCACTGGGGAAATAGACGCCAAAAGACTATTAAAATCTTAAAATCTCCGAGAATATCCGCTGATGATGAGAGTGGTAGGTAATATTATTTTACTTTAAGCTTGAAACAGGATCTACTACCTATCTATCTATCTATCTATCTATCTATCTACCAATAATATATACAAATAAAATATGCATTGTTTCATTTTCCTGTTGTCGTGTATCAAGCCGGACATGGAGGAAAACAACGATGCGAACGCTGAAAACTTGGTGTCTTAGCAACGAAGTCACATGGGATACTTGTTCTACAGCGAGTGATACAGAGATCACTTCTCAATTAAGGTACCATAAATTCCATGAACCAATGATTGGTCTGTTATGTAACCTGTAACCAACAACGCTATTGTTTACGGAATGCGGAATAAAATAGTTAAATAAACAAAATAAATACAATAAGATATAAAAAATATATATTATTTACTTCTTTTTGCCAAGCTCGTCTTTTTAAAATTGATTTCAACGTTTTTATAGTCTATATTTTACCTTTTATCTGTTAGTAACTCCATCGTCAGATGTTTTATGCGGTTTTCTTTCAATTAATATACCTTTTGGGAATTTTTTTCTTTTGGTTATGTCTGATTCCTCTGTGTGTGTGTGTGTGTGTGTGTGTGTGTGTGTGTGCTTGATAAATTTCTTTCTAAATCTCTTATTTCGTCTGTTTCTTTTGTGTTTGTTTCTTTCGTTTCAAAGTTTATTATGTTAGTCAAAGATTCTTACAGACAATGTACCAAAGAATATAGAAGTGACACACACACACACACACACACACACACACACACACACACACACACACACACACACACACACACACACACACATACATACATACATACATACATGGATGTATGAATACATAGACACATGCATACATACATAATTATTTATGATATATATGTATATATATATGTCCATATTTGAATATATATATTTATATATTTGTATGTGTGTGTGTATGCATGCGTGAGTGTGCGCGTATGTATGCATATATACAAACATATTTTACAGCAATATATATATATATATATATATATATATATATATATATATATATATATATATATATATATATATATATATATATATATATATGCACACGCATGCACATATGAGCACACAGAAACATACATTTATACACGCACACATTTTTCATAAATATATGTGCATACATACATACATAATACATACATGCATACATACATACATGCATGAATATGTGCATATGTGTGTGTGTGTGTGTGTGTGTGTGTGTGTCTGTGTGTGTGTGTATGTGTATGTGTGTATGCCTGAAATGATATAACGAAATTGGTCGTAATGAGGAGAGTGGAAATAATACAAGCAACAACAACAACAACAACAACAACAACTGCAACATCTCCATCAGCACCAGCGAACGAGATAACATCTATATGTTTACTTGTTATGCTAAAAGTAACAACCAAATTTCTATTCCATCTCTTCATGCCATCTTAAAATAAAGAAGGCCATATTTGCCTCAAAAAGTGCTAGGTTCAATATACTTTCATAACAGCAATACACCATATGAGATAGTCACGGCTGGATCGCTTGATTGGTTTTGGTACTAACGACTATCTCACTTACCAACAAAAAGGAAAGGCCGTAAAACCAAGCACCCATATTACAAATGGTCCCTTTCTTTCTCTTAATCTCGCATCCTTACAAATATACAAAAAGTAACATCTCTCTCTCTATCGATCACCTTGACTCCCCCACCCTCTCTCTCTCTCTCTCTCTCTCCCTCTCTCTCTCTCTATATATATATATGTTTGTGTGTGTGTGTGTGTGTGTGTGTATATAATATATATATATATATGTATATATATATGTATATCTATCTATCAGTATATATATACATGCGCACACACACACATATATATATATAAACGTACATCTATATATGTGTACATCTATGTATATATGCATGTATGTGTATATATCTAAATCTCTTTCTCTCTCTCTTTCTGTTATTCTATCTCTCTCCTTCTCTGTTTCCCTCCCCCTTATACTCGCAGAAAAATATTTCCACTAATTATCCTTATGAATTGAAACTGAAGCCAAGATTTACATTTGTTGACATTTATTCTAACAAGGGGAAAAGGAAATGAAGAAAGAAAAAGAAAACGAGAACAAAAAGAAGAGCAGAAAAAAAAAAGCAAAAAAGAAAGAAAAAACCTCTCCAAAATCCCAACAAAAATGAAAAACAAAACAAAAAATAAACAAGCTAACAATCAGAAAAGAAAACAAATATAATTCTACGAAACTTCCGTGTTTAATAAAAAGATTTTCTTTATTAAAGAAAGAAAAAAAAAGTAAACAAATACAAGCTTGGCAATGATCCATCTGGAAAAGTTCGGAGAGAGCTAGATTTATTTAATTGGATACATAGGCATCATAAATCTATAATTTACACACGCACACACTCACACGCACACACACACACTCGTTCACACACACATATACACACATTCGCACACATGCACACGCACATACATGCGTACATACATGTATCTTTATCTATATAAATACATGCATATATATATATATATATGCATGTATTTATATATATATGCATATACATACCATGCGTATATGCATACATATATGCAGACGTATCCATATTTATGTGTTTAAGTGTTTGTACGTGGGTTCATTTGTGAGTATATATATATATATATATATATATATATAATATTCGTAATGTGTACCTATATACATACGTGTGTGTATGTGTACGTATGAGTGTGCATGTGTGTACGTTTGTGTGTGGGTGTTTGTGTTCGTATGTGCATACAAATTATCCTTTTAGAATACAGAAATATAAAATATTACCCGCTCGGAAAACTCAAAGTGCTTGTAAACTGGAAATTCCACCCACCCGCATTCCTTAACGAAGAACTTTATCAGCAACACAAGCTGTAGAATATATAGAACATCATATAACAAAACAGTATTTGGTGAAGCAGCACTCTACTTCAATAATCCCCCCAAAATGAGTGGGCTCAAAGAAAAAAATCCATGCCGACACGACCAAGGCATAAATCGTAGAGCATCTGTAGCAATATCATCTGCTTCAACTAATCTATTAGCTCAAAAATCGCAAAAAGCACTTCCAAACCGATCATAGATATTACAAGATTTTTCAGCTGAAAAAGTTTGCTACCGTTGTGCACGAAACCGAAAGGCACGTCGTTCAAACTATAAATAATCACTTACATAGCCTAGCTACGAAAGTATATTACAGCAGAGAAACAGTCGAAGCGTTCAAGTATGATATAGAAATAATGCACTCTCAGCTCTGCAATATTTGCAGGATGACAGAAACGTCGCTATCGAAATTCATGTGGGACAATAATATAAACTAAATATATACTGAATGATAATAGATAACGATGCCCATGAACAAATGTTATCGAAACATGCTTCCTGTACTCGGTCACAGAAATACGATTGTTCAAGAGAAGAAATATGACGATGTCGCATTGCGGACATCATAATAAATGCGCTAAAAGACTACTTGTAACTGCAAACAGAAGTTATCTAATAATGAGATAACGGCGGAAATAGTTATGATGTTTTGATAAAGATAACACTAACGAATCAAAGCAAAGTAATCAAAATGTAATCTGCAGAAAAGTATGATATAAATACATCACTTATGATAGGCAACACCGATTCACCGAGTTTTATTAAACCATCTTTAGAGACATCAGTTATAAAAAAAAAAAATACAATTTATAAAATAAATGAAAATTTTATCAAAGAAACGGGTATGATGACGTAATCCGTAAACGACGCAATGAATCAGCCAATGAAAATCGATAACAAGTATACAACTTAAGCAAAACTGGATACAATGATGTAATTGATAGGGAAATACAGAACAACTAATGAATCGTGATAAATTAATATAGAGCATACTAAAACAGAATACACACCTTGACTGCAAATGATTTAAAACATATTCCTTTCACAACGCTCTTGCTGATTGCGAATATTTGAAACACGAAGCAACATTCACGTGTTGTTTATTACTTTATTCCAATCATCCACTAAGACAGGCGAATCGCTTACAAATGAAGCTTTTAATTTGTGAAAATGAATTGGTTTATGTAAATTTCTTAAGCGTTTGTAGAGCAGAAACAAGATGAAGATCGTACAATTTGTCATTTAAATCAATTTGTCATCTAAATCAATTTGTCATCTAAACTAATTGTTGATATAGCGATTCGCTAATGTGTATACATAAAATTAATATAAACAGCAGTTTGCAATCTTTCACCAAAAAGGAGATTTATAATTGTCACTAAATGTGACTAGGGTGTCACATTTAGTGACAATCATAAAAGGAGAATTCCTCAACTTATTCCATTTGCCAAAATGTCTGCAAGGCACCAGCAAGCCTGAAGAGACACATGCGTGTTCATAGATCATGATTACCGCTTTATTTTACCGAACCCTCATTTGTCGTTCACGGTGAGAGAATCCGTCATGTATGTATGTATGTATGTATGTATGTATGCATGCATGCATGCATGTATGTATGTATGTATGTATGTATGTATGCATGTATGTATGTGTGTATGAATGTATGTATGTATGTATGTATGTATGTATGTATGTATGTATTATATATGCATGTATGCATTTGTGTCAGATAATTCTGTCTTGCCAAACTCTGTCATTGCAGTTAGAATTATGGACAAGACCATTTTTCGCAAGGAAAGTAGATTAAGAATACTCAGGGCAGTCAGTAAACATTTGTATTACTAGTAATTTAGTTGTTTCTGTTAGTATATTTATAATAAATATCAGGACTCTCTGATTTCGTCAATATTTCCAATTGCAATATATCAGTATACACGACACACTGTGAATAGCTGTATATTAATGGATTTATGGTGTACATGATAGAGTAGTAAGTTATATCATCCTGCATGTACTGTGAATGCTATCATGATTCACAGCTGTCAACCAATAAATGGAAATGGGACGAGTTTCAGATTTTGGAGGTTCATACCGAAATATATAAAAATCCCTCGGAATTTCTAAAACTGTCATCACACTTATTCTCATTTAAACATTTATCTAATCACATCATTTAAAAGTGAATGCCAAGATTCACTCGTAGTACATTGTTTCAAGTAATTTGAAGATAGCTTGAAAGAATATAAGATTTTCTTTGTAAAAAAGAAAAGCAAAATGAAAGCTTGTGAACATTTAGTTAGACCGTTAGATTCCCATCTTTTCAAGGCATACATTCGACTCATTATATGAATTGGACGTATGAGATGGACACATAATACATATATACATACATATGTTACGAGAGGTAATGGTGTCAGTAAGTGCTATGGATAGACCATAGTTAAGCTCCAGATTCGGTGATTGTACGAATAAGGAGTCCAACGTAGGTCATATATCAGATTATGTATATATAAAAAAAAAAAATTCAGAATGAGATAAAAACCAAGGCTGTGAAGATTTTAGAACATTTATAAATAGGTCTTACAGCTGTTTCCAGAATATTTATTATACCCCTTCATCAGAGACGGTGTGAGAAAATGGTTAAGTAATAGTTAATTTAGATAAAATACGAAATAGAGAGTGAAGTGGAGGAATGAAAATAGATGTGAGATATGCAGGGATATTGCATTTGTAAATCCATTATTTAGGCAGAATGGTATACATATAAGATTCCAATACTTTGTGAGTAAAATCGAATAGTATCTAAAAGTGGTCATTCCAAGTATAAAGTTTGTACAGAGTGCTATTGAATCAAGGGTTTTATTTAAAATGACCTAAAAGTACATACATACATACATACATAAATACATACATACACACATACATACCCGAAAAAGTTTATAGCATTGTCACTTGTAATGGTTTAACTTCACTGAAGCCATTATATTAAAGAAACTGTTGATATCAAAAGGCGGTAAAAAATTTTATTGATATTTTAATGTCTGACTATGTTTATTCAGAACAGATTATACGAAATGATAATATTTGCTTCTAGTTTGATATCTTTTTCAATAGTCAATTTAAAGCAAACATCTTCTATCGCTTAGTCAGAGGCGGGAGAGCAGTACATTTGATCTTTTCGAGATCTGCCAGTCCGGGAGGAGAAAAGTAAGGTGAACATATTCTCAGAATTAGAGATTCGGTTCGAATCCTAGCAATAGACATCTACTTAAGACACACAACGCCAGATAATGATCTCAGCTCCCCAATAATTTGAACGATCTTTCTAAACGGTTTCCTCACTGTTTTCGCCTGCTCGATTTCACTCCAATGGATGTGGTCGATCCCAAGTTATCTTAGTAGATCTTTGCTTAAAGTCTCGTACATAACAACGATGGACACTATTACAACACCAGCCTAAGAACACTACTGCTGTTTCACTTCATACAAATATCAAAATAGCAGCAACACGATCATCAATAATCTCCTTAGTTTCCTGAGTGTTAGGATACGCATCACCTGAGATAAGTGCATGTGAACAGAAGTTGTGTTCCGGTTGACTTCACTTTGACTATTGCTACTGTTTCAGTAAGCGAGGGAGCAGTTGTGATGCTCTGGTTCCTCGATAGCGGTGGCATGGTTGAAATCATAGGACCGTTGAAGTCTTCATTGATTACCAATGGACGTTCATGACATTAAGCATATTCCTTTCTTCCTTCCTTCCTTTCTTCCTTCCTTTCTTTCTTTCTTTCTTTCTTTCTTTTTATCTTTCTTTCTTTTTTCATTCTAGCTTTCATTAAAAAAATATTAGGTCAACGTGAAATTTGAGAGTGAATTACCACATGCATGTGTGATGTATGTATGTATGTATGTATGTATGTATGTATGTATGTATGTGTGTGTGTGTGTGTATGTATTTGTGTATGTATGCATGGGTGAAGGTGTTGGACGCTGGAGATTTGGCTGACTGGAGATTAGACCCATGTTAACGAAGTACCTTCAGGCACTTCAGAAAAACATACGCACATTACGCACGTGCACGTATAACGCGTGTATATATATATATATATATATATATAT
>NC_068995.1:52024330-52026657 GCF_001194135.2 Octopus bimaculoides | reverse complement strand
GTGTGTGTGTGTGTGTGTGTGTGTGTGTGTGTGTGTGTGTGTGCGTGCGTGTGCGTGTGTGTGTGGGAAATAGAAGAAGTTATAATCCAATGTATGTATGTAGATGATTTATTTTAATTGTAATATATACAGCGATTGAAAGTTTTGGTGAATCCAATTTTCAATGTAATTGCGTATCAAAACAGAAACTGAAAAAAAACAAAAAAAATTGATATATTTTTAATTCCATGTTACACGTGTCTTATTACAAGATAGGAGTTAGAATGGTACACATGTTGAAGAAATATGTATAGATTCTCCTATTTCATAGATTCTTCAGGCAAAGATTATAAGAATAATATGAATTTACGCTTGGATGCCGCGGCTATTAAGCATTAATCAGGAGTATTTAATTGTGAGTAAAGTTCGAGAAGATTGAAGATATTAATGGCTTCAGATTTTAGCACACGGCCAGCAGAGACGGTAAAACGACTCTATCGACCACAGTGCTCAGCTGGTTCTTATTTTATCGACCCCGAAAGGATGAAAGGCACAATCGATCTCGCCAGACTTTGAACTCAAAACGTAGAGACGGACGAAATGCCGTTGAGCATTTCATACGGCGTGCTACAGATTTTGTCCGCTCGCCAACTTAAATTGGAAGATAATATTAAGAGAGTGAGTGAGCGATAGAGAAAACACACACGCACACACACAGACACACACACACGTGAATGTATGTATGTATGTATGTATGTATGTATGTATGTGTGTGTGCGGAAAGGCTTTAAGGGTATCTCAAAAGGCCTGGTCGGAGGCCCAACCTTCGGATTTCTTTTACAGGGCTTAGAAAAACTGAAGGACCGCTGAAACACGTGTGTGGATCTGAGAAGGGAACGTTGAATAAAATCATAGTTAACAGACCCCCGCTGTATACTCTTTCCCCCAAAGCCTCGAGCGTATGAAGGAGATCCACTTAGTTTCTGTCTCAACCAAAGTCGTTCACAAGACATGACTGACAAAAGACACTTGCCCAAGGTCGCGCGCGGTGGAACTGCATCCAACACAGCGTGTTTGCAAAGCGAAGTTCTTAATCACAAAACCCATTACCCAATGGTAGTAGTAGTAGTAGTAGCAGTAGTAGTGGTGGTGGTGGTGGTGGTGATGGTACTAGTAATGTTAGTAGTCTCTGCATTGACTGCCCAAGTAGTATTGGTAGTGCTATTCCTAATAGTAGTGCTACGAGCTGTAGTAGCTGTGATAGTAACAAGCATGAAACAGAAACAAGTAGAACGGATGAACTGGGAAGAGAAGCAAAGGCGAGAAAAATAGGGGTTTTATTGATGATGATGATGATGATGATGATGATGATGATGATGATGATGATGATGATGATGATGGTGGTGGTGGTGGTGGTGGTGAAGATGAAGAGAAAGTAAAACGAAAAAGATGATAAAATGGGGAAAGTAAGAGGTGTGAAAAAATGTAGAATTTAAGAGGGGTTGAAAAAGTGAAGAATCTGGTGAAATAGAATAAAGTGAAGAAAAGCAGAAAACAGAAACGGTAGAAAGAGAGAAAGATGATAGGAGAAAAAAGCAAAGAGGAAAAAGAATAAAGAAGACAGAGGAATGAAGAAAGAGAAGAAAGAAAGAAGAAAGTGAGACAAAATTAGAAGTGGAACGAGGGGAGGGAGGAAGGAAAAAAAGGAGGAAGAAGGTAGCGGTTGAGGGCTTCATCAGATGTAGAAGAGATATAAGAGTTAAAAAGTTGGAAGAGAATTGGAAAGAATACAGGTAAAGGAGAGAGAAGGAGAGGCAGAAGGAGAGAGAGAGAGAGAGAGAGAGAGAGAGATAGAGGGTAGGAGGGAGAGGAAGAGATAAGAGAAGGAAAGAAGAAAGGTAAAGAGAAGAGAGAAGGAAATGGAAGTGTTTAATTCTAAACACATCGTTGTGAGGATGTAAAAAGCCGTAAGTACGTGTTCAGTGGTTCGGGTGAATTGTAAATAGATTTCCACGAAGATGTTGCACATAGCGCAAATAGTTGTACATCATCAGGTAATTATTCCACTGGAAATATAACTCGGTAAAACCTCCCACGGCTGGGTGGTGGGGGTGTGGCACACATTCTGATGATGGAGGCTTTAGATAAATGTATTTTGTGGTTGCTAACCGCCGTCGACACTCGATATCGCTTCTCTCTCTCCCTCCCTATCTGTCTCTCTCTGTCTCTCTCTACCTCGGTGCGGTGCAAACGAAATTGCATCGCGCACGTGTCGGTAGATGAATTTGTACTTACGTGTATGTGCATGCGTGTGTGTGCATGCGTGTGTGTGTGTGTGTGTGTGTGTG
>NC_068995.1:52021770-52023670 GCF_001194135.2 Octopus bimaculoides | reverse complement strand
ATATATATATATATATATATATATATATATATATATATATAGACCACAGGCACATGTATATGTTTGCGTATATATGTATGTATAACTGTTATGTCCATAGGTGTAGATGTGTGCAGTGTAGATTACATTTCATCGCATGTAAGAAGTCTGACACGATAAAAGATGGAATCTATTTTAAATACAAATTGCCAAAACTGAGAATGAGAGAAGTTTATAGAATACACACATGCGCACTCACACTCAATCTCGCACATACATACATACATACATACATACATACATGCATGCATGCATACTCGAAGCGATAAGTCGCGTATTTGGTGGGAGACTATTTATCGAAAATACGATAAATTCTATCTCCAGATTTGGAGCCACAACTATCAGCCTTGTTAAATAACTGGTTAATCTTCAGAGGAATTAACTGAGGGGAGTCTTTTATTCACGATCGTAGTGATTTTCGACTGAAACTTGAATTTAGCACGCAGAGGGTTACTACAAACAACATGGATGGACACAACATCAACAACACAATCGAGGAACAGAACGAAAACAACAGCTCAACAGGTAAACAAATTCTTTCTACCTGTAGTTATAGAAGAAACCGTAACTATAAAACTCACTTCTCTTGGAGTTATGAATTGAATAATGATCTATTTAACTGCTACGAAAAAGCGAAACGAAATCCTGCTGTTGGCTATATGAATCGACTGAAATCATATCGGGACGATCTGAATCCAGAATTAAAACTTTCTACTGCGAAGCAACTATGCCGACAAGCAACATTTGTAGAACATAGAAAGAAGGTTAGTAACTGTAACTTTATTAAAAAAATCGAAAATTAACCTTCTTCTCAACTCTATAAGCAAAAACGAAAACGTGAATGACCTAGGAGCACCACGTGGTCTCGCAGCTAGCGACATTCCAACAGAAAAAAAAAAGCCATTAAATGTGACAACCGATGCAGACTTTGTGGAGTTCACACTGAAGATATCACCCACACCATAAGCAGTTGTCCGAAAATGTCATCACGGTATTATCTACCGATGAGATATGACACTATATAATGAAATCCGTCGGAAGGATTATTCCGAGGACAAAGAAATAAAAATTCACAATATGGTAGAAGCCATAGCCATTGATAATGAAAAGGAATACTGGTGGAATGTACCTTAATAAAATGTACGGCCTCAATAAAATATAAGCACAACAGACCTGATATAATGATCTGGGAAATCCTACCTGTTATGATTGCACCTGGTAGAAGTTTTGATGGGAATGTTTCCGCGAATATTCCTTGCGTTGATGTTTCTGTGTACAGGAATTCTTGTGACTACCCAAAATAAAGCACAACAGTTCAGGAGAGGGTATTATTTAGGAAATACCGAAGTAGCATCCCTGCCATTATCATTTACAGAGTATATTAAGTGAAAAACGATTCCATTGAGAATTTGCGAGAACATCGTAAGTTCGACTCACTAAAGCAATACACTTTTGCTCTTCAGCACTTCTCTCTTTTGTTTTATTGGATGTTTATGTAATAATCGGTCCCAGACAGCAATATGTTTGCACTTCGTAGAAGCTTTGCTGGGTACGCTTCACCAATAGTCCTTGTCTTCATGTTTATGGATGTATTCAATAACGGGTTTTGCTATGTACGTACGTACGTACTAGTACGTATGTATGTATGTATGTATGTATGTATGTATGTATGTATGTATGTATGTATGTATGTATGTATGTGTGTATGTATGTATGTATGTATATGTGTGTGTATGTATGTGTGTGCATGTATGTATGAATCTATGTATGTATGTACATATGTATGTATATGTGTATATATTCATGCATATATGTATGTATGCATACGTGAACGAATATTTGTACGTATGTATATATATAT
>NC_068995.1:52020548-52021279 GCF_001194135.2 Octopus bimaculoides | reverse complement strand
TATATGCTTATGTCAGGTAAATGGTAACTGGATGGAGCAACTGTGGGACTTCAACACTCCACGTAATCACGACATAAGCAAAGGAAACCTGATAATGTCACTCAAAAAAACAACCTTTGTTGGATGATCGATGTATTATCACCAGGGGATACTACGGAGTGTGTGAAAAGTAGAAATAAATCGGAAAAGATAGAGTAGAAGAAAATCTTGAATAGAAAAACTTGGCAAATATGAAGAATAAAGAAATGACGTAGACATACCGGTGGTAGAGGATAATTTGGTGAGAGTGACAACTGAAATAAAAACAAAAAGTATTTAAAAAAGCAAGCAAACAAACCTACAAACGCGAGTTTCGAAATTTGTAATTGAAGCAATTACAGAAATTTTTCACTCTGGGGAATAGTTTAGATTCAGGGATTTGTTGAAATGTGTGTGTGTGTGTGTGTGTGCAGACACACACACATATATATTCACATATGTATGCTTGTGTATATAAGGCGAAGGCTCAGTGGTTAGAACGTCTGGCTCACAACCACGAGGTAGTGAGTTCGTATTCCCGTACTGAGCTGTGGGTTGTGTTCTTGAGCAAGACACTTTATTTCACGTTGCTCCAGTTCACTCTTCTTCTTCTTCTTCGTCTTCTTCTTCTTCTTCTTCTTCTTCTTCTTCTTCTTCTTCTTCTTCTTCTTCTTCTTCTTCTTCTTCTTCTTCTTCTTCTTCTTCTTCTTCTT
>NC_068995.1:52019119-52020139 GCF_001194135.2 Octopus bimaculoides | reverse complement strand
CCAGACGACAACGTGAACAGCATCTAGAAAATCGAAGGAAATATAAAACAATAACGACACACCATTAAACAAGTAAGATGAGCTATACCGGTAATCTTGTGTTTGCTTTGCTTTCTTGTCCTTCGTATATTTGGCACCTCGACGCCATTTTCCATCCGCGTTGGCGGTGATGTTGGTGGTGGAGGTCTGTATGTGTGTGTGTGTGTGTGTGTGTGTGTGTTGGTGGAGAGGAGATGAGCTTTTGAATACAACACAATATCAGTTGCAGCTTTTGAGCTGTTGAAACGAATGTGTGAATGAAATTGCCATCTGGGATATGAAAAGCAAGGAAGAAAAGGAAAGGAGAAAGAAAGAAAGAAAGAAGGAAATAGAGAGAGAGAGGAGGGATATACATGCATGTATGTATACATGTATACATACAAACGTAAACATACACTATGTACATAAATGTATATACATATATATATGTGTGTGTGTGTGAGCATGAGTTTGTGTGTGTGTGTGTGTGTGTGTGTGTGTGCGTATGTGTGTATGTGTATAAAATCAGCTGAAGTCTCCAAGGAGTTGGTGAGATGCAGCGTAAGGAAAACAGAAATATAAATAAGAACAAAAAGATGCCATCACCACAACACTACCTACAACACCACCAACAACAATAATAGTAATAGTAAAACTGATGATGATGATGGTGAGGATCATGATGATGATGATAACAACAACATTAGCAAGAACAACATCAGCAACAGCATCAGCAACAACAGCAATAATAATAATAATAATAATAATAATAATAATAATAATAATAATAATAATAATAATAATAATAATCCTTTCTACTATAGACACAAGGTCTGAAATTTGGGAGAGGGGGGAATCGATTACATCGACTCCAGAGTTCAACTGGTACTTAATTTATCGACCACGAAAGAGGGAAAGGCAAAGTCGACCTTGCTGGGATCTGAACTCAACGTAAAGACGGACGAAATGCCAGCTCGCCGCCCTAAGTATACATATAATAAA
>NC_068995.1:52016897-52018649 GCF_001194135.2 Octopus bimaculoides | reverse complement strand
CAAACTAATAAATTCATAGAGTATGTCCATTTGACTTTTATTGCTTATGTTTTTATTCTTAAATTCAGTTTTCGTTCCCTATCTATCTATCTATCTATCTATCTATCTATCTATCTATCTATCTATCTATCTATCTATCTATCTATCTATCTATCTGTCTGTCTTTCTGTCTATATACAATGTGTTTGGACTAAAATTAACCAATATTTTATATCTCTATTTTTCAGAATCAACTTGATGTACTGGTGAACAATCAACGTCGTTGGAGCGTGTGAAGATTAAATTTGGCTGATATGGAACCGTGGAACCCATGTAAATATTAAAAAAGCGTTACTTGTATCATGATGATTCGCGTCATGTATTAAATAAACCGATAACATAACTGCTGCTCAATACATGTGGTTCATTTCATTGAACAACGTATGGCCATTGGTAAACACCATAAAGGGTCTACCAGCACCACTGATCGTGCAGGCCTATGATCTCATTCCTCGTAGGCATGATTACCACATTTTGCTAAGAGTATGTATGGAGATATTTTCTAATGTGGCCCTTTACATTGGCGAAACCCTTGATTGTGATACCATGTAGAATTAGTTGCTATTTTATAGAAGTCGATTTAATTGATTCTCTGTCTGAAATTATCTTTCTTTTCATTGGCTTAGGAGAGACATGTATATAGAACAGGCATAAGAATTTGAGCAGCGTAATTGTAAGGTAGTTAGTCGTGTTGCTTATAAAGTTTTAAAGCTTAAAGTTAAAGTTGTGATGCCATTTGAAAGAAGATGGCCAATTAGCTTGTCATTTTGGAAGTCAAAATGGTGATTGCAAGAGAGAAGGAGAAAAAGAGAGAGACAGAGGAGAAAGATGAAGACAGAAACAGAGGAAAGGAGAGAGAAACGGGTGTAAGGTACAGTTTGTGTATTATGGGGAAGAAGAACGGGGAAGTAATATATATATATATATATATATATATATATATATATATATATATATATATATATATATATATATATATGTGTGTGTGTGTGTGTGTGTGTGTAGTGAGAAGGAAGTGAAGAAAGTGTATGCGCACCCGCGTGTGTGAGAGAGAGGAGAGAGACAGAGAGAGAGAGAGAAGGGGAGAGAGACGGAGAGAGAGAAGGAGAGAGAGACGGAGAGAGAGAAGGAGAGAGTGAGAGAGAGAGTGAGAGTGAGAAAGAGAGAGAATCGATTATATTTTTAATCGTCTTAACTTGAACATTATCGAATAATGTTAACAAACAAAGCGAAGAATGTTGGCTTTGTTTGAGTTGAGAATAGAATTGAATTGCGATTAGAAAATTCCTTGGTTTTCGTTGTAATTTTGCTGATTACTGAAGAGCTGGACTTGAATAAGAGAACCGAAGAAGCGTGTCGAAAGTTGATGGACAAAGAAAGTTTGCCAAAGCTTTCAATGAACGCGGTTTGTGATAACCAAATGACCTCAATGGAGCAGTAAAATAAATCAGATAGTCTTCACCCATATATTCTTAATGGTTTCCATTTTGGCACAAGGCCAGCAATTTTCATGGGAGCTGGTGGCGGTGGCTAGTCTATTACTTCGACTATTTCTCACTGAATTTCTTTCTTTCCTCTCGTTCAGCTACAGGGATAAGACGCATTATTGTCTGTCTCCTGTCAAAGCTTGTTTCTCCAGCGTTCATCACCTCACCTCGCTATGGTGAAACAGCCCTTACCGTTTGTTTTCACTGAGGTGGGCTGGGCAGCGCA
>NC_068995.1:52015293-52016887 GCF_001194135.2 Octopus bimaculoides | reverse complement strand
ATATATATATATATATATATATATATACGCACAAATATGCACATGTACATACATAGAGAATTACGCACATACTCACACGCACACACACGCATATATGTATGTATATACACGTATATATATATACATGTGTGTATATACATGCAGAAGAGAAGATTGATTGATAGGGAAATACATAAAATGACAGTCGAGTAATTTGAAAATTATACGTAGAGTGAACCCTTTTCCCCGACGCATAAGATGTATGGATAGACGAGTTAAGATAGAAACAAGTGGCTGCGTACACCACATATGCAAATCAAAGAGATATAGAGATATGTAAAAATATATGCATATATATTGGTATGTTCTGCCTCTACACATTTCATACGAATATTTATGTTTTCATACATTTTTATATTTGCAGTTAAATATGTGTGTGGAAGTGTGTGGAAGTGTGTGGAAGTGTGTGGAAGTGTGTGGAAGTGTGTGGAAGTGTATGTGTGAAAGTATATACACAAACCTATTCAAGCGCATGCACCATACACCCATACATATACATAGCTTTATAGATGCATTCATATGTATGTATGTATGCACACACGTACACACATGTACTTTACATACATAAACATATATCTACACATGCACACACATATGTATATATATATATGTGTATATGTATGTATATGTATGTATATGTATATGTATGTATATATATATATGTATATGCATATATATGTATATGTATATATATGTATATATATATATGTATATGTGTATATATGTATATATATGTATATGTATATATAAGTATATATATATATTTATATATATATGTATGTATATATATCAACGTACTTATTAACATGTGAACATATAAACACATTACATATATAAGCAGTCACACACTCGCACACACACACACACATATTACATTACGTTTCAATTACACACACACATACACACATACACGCACGCACACACGCCCGCGCGCATATATACATCTCATATTTAGTTCAATCAATTATGTCTGTCACCCCACACTGACTTAATATGTTAGTTATCTATCCATTAGTTATGCCTATCAAGTTTTTCAATGAATTTTATTAAGGAATTGATGACTATCTTAATTGACTGTCATTCATCAAACGCTTTACGCTCCCCTGCCTTTCCCTTGCGTCAATGTCGGCTCCACCGGAAGCCAATATGACCCCGGAAAGGTCAGCCGTTGATTTACTTTTCCTGGAGATGTTCTCACTCCTTACTTAGACATGTTATTCCGTTATATTTCTAATTATTTTATTCCCTCTTTCACTTACTGTTTTCAACCACTGTTCTGCGGCCACGCCGGGCCATTGTCCTCACGTGTTCTTTATTGAAATTTTCTGCTCTATTTCTTTTATCATACCATTGTTGCAATTTTTGTTTAAAATCCGTATCTACTGTTGAATCGCTAAGTGTGCATTTGGCGCCCATGGCCGCACCTCGTCACGCCACTTTGGATCGGCATACACGATCAAGCTCTGGCACCAAAGCACAAGTATTTGTTTACAACATACACATCTATCTATCTGTCTATCTATCTATCTATCTATCTATCTATCTATCTATCTAT
>NC_068995.1:52011465-52015283 GCF_001194135.2 Octopus bimaculoides | reverse complement strand
ATCTATCTATATCTATCGATCTCTTTCTTCTCTCTTTCCCCCCTCTCTCTCTATATATATATATGTATATATATATAAATATATGTATATATGTATATGTGTATATATATAGTGTGTATATATATTATAGGCCCAAGAGTGGGTGTGTGGTAATTAGCTTGCTTATCAACCACATGATTCCAAGTTCACTCCCACTGCGTGACACCTTGGGCAAGTGTCTTCTACTATAGCCTCGGATCGACCAAAGCCTTGTGAGTGGATTTGGTAGACGGAAACTGAAAGAAGCCTGTCGTATACACACACACACACACACACACACACACACACATATATATATGTGTGTGTGTGTGTGTGTGTGTGTTTGTGTGCCTGTGTTTGTCCCCACACCATTGCTTGACAATCGATGTTGGTGTGATTACGTCCCCATAACTTAGCGGTTCGGCAAAAGATACCGCGAGAATAAGTACTAGGCGTACAAAGAATAAGTCCTGGGGACAATTTGTTCGACTAAAGGCGGTGCTCCAGAATGGCCTCAGTCAAATGACTGAAAAAAAAAGAATATAAGTATACAAGCGCATGGTTATATATTCGCCTACTTTGAAATTTCACTTACAGGTATTTGTTTACGTACACATACATACATACATACATACATACACATACATACATACATATGTATAGTCACATATCACCGTCTTCGTTGCTTCTCTAATACTCTATTTTATTAATGAGACAAATACTTATTGGTTAACAGTATGTTCTTGACTATCGACCTTAGCTTGCTGAACATTCCTCTTCTTCAATGATGTCTCTCACTCCGCCTTCTCCTTTTCGTAGCTGTCTCCCTCTCATTCTCATTTTATCTCACTTGTTTCTTTCCTCTTCCCTCTCAGACTTCGTCTCTGTCTTTCTTTTCCAAAAATCTCCATAACACTGACTTTCTCACTCCTTCTCCCCCTCTCCCTCATAACTCACCCTCATCTCTATATCTCTGTTACTATTTCTTCCGTAACTTCCTCTCATCTTTTACTGTCTCTGTCTGTCGTTCATTGCTACAAACCTCACTCATCCTCATTCTCTCTCTCTCTCTTTCTGTCTCTCTCTCTCTTTATGTCTCTCTCTCTCTCTTTCTGTCTCTCTCTCTCTCTTTCTGTCTCTCTCTCTCTGTCTCTTCTTCCCTCGTATCTTACTTATTTTCAATCTCTTCTCTCTACTCTCTACTCACCCCAACCCCGTCTACGTTGCTAGTTTCTTCATCTCACAAAACAATAATATTCGTAGTGACAGCCACGAACTAGAAACGCACAGATCAATAGAAACAAGAACCGCCACCGCCGCCGACGCCGCCACTACTACTACTACTACTACTACTACTACTACTACTACTACTACTACTACCACATCAACAACAACAACATCAGCACTATCAATAATGGCAACAGCAACAAAAGCATCTTTGAGGAAAAGTCGACAAACGATTTAAAGACTCAAACGCAAGGCCCCATCATCGGAGGTGGCCTTGTGGCCTAATGGAGAAGGCGTCGGTCTCCGGAACCGAAGATTGTGGGTTCGAGTCCCACCAGGGTCGATATATTGTTAATTTTTCTGGCTATAAACTGTTATTTCATTAATTGTTGTTTTAAGTGTTTCAGCGAATTCACTGGTATCTACTTATAACGATTTCTTTTTAAGGGATGGTTGCCACCCATATCTTCATGTAAAGGAACACAACTTGCCGCACCCTTTTAAACAGGTGTATGAGAAAACGAACCTTTGTTCCCTTCTCTTTATAGACATCCGGCTACAACTGCTGCCCATTATCACAAGGAAACCAGCAACTATCAGAAGGAAACGAATTATAGTCCACTGGCATTTTTATGAGAAAAACGTGAACTTCCAGCTTCCAGAACGGAGACGAAGAAAGATTTATTTAAATTGATTTATTTCAATTTACTTTTCTTTTTATTTCAGCATGACTAGATTTTCTTAAAGTGTTCGAAACCGGAAGCGTCTTAGTTAAAAATGTAAATACCGTCTTTGTCTAACATACAAACACATGAAGATGCATGAAAAACTTTGTATATCTATGAAGTTCATTAAATGCCATTTTTGTTTTCTGTTTCAGATAGTACCCACCATGACCTGAAGTGGAGAGCACCTTTTTTTTTCTTGTATCTTCATGTGCTTGTCTTTTATTTACCTTTGAAATCGGGGCAACCTTTCAGCCGCATCCTGTATGTATGTATGCATGTGTGTATTTGGATCTCTGTGTGTCTCCCAGGAACGTTTCTCTACAGTCCCTGGACTTACTCCCTGTGACTTTTGGCTGTTCCCTAGACTGAGAACCGGAGGAGCAGTCGTTTTGAAGATGGTAAAGGCTGAGAATAAGGTCCTCGACACCTCCTCTTTGGAAGACTTCCATGAAGCCTTGTGCACTGAAATCAGTGTGGCCTACTTTGAAGGAAATAAAAAATTTTGTGCATCTTTGAAATTAATAAATGTCTCTTCTGAAAAAGTCTGCAAACTTCTGGAATGCACATTGTAGGTCTGTTCGATGATGGCTGTTTGAAAGCTAAATAACCACCACCACAACAACAACAACCATAACAAAGTCAATACCAATTACTTAATTTCTCTTATTGTTAATTGTCTTCTAGGAAATTAGCCAGAAAACCGTTCGCCGTCCAAATTAAAGCTTAATTCCATCTGATAGCTAACGTGGAATAGATACAGTGAATAGATATATAAGATCACCAGCACATCAGTACATCAGTACAAGTTTCAACTTCCCGCCAGCAAAACGTCAAAGGTAGAACTAAGTAAACCATAGCAAATTACTGGCGACCGAGCTAATTTCTCACCGAATTATATTTCAACCCATATTTGGTTAGATAAATCAATATTTTTATTGTCTTCCCGGAATTCTTATCGATTTTGACATGCCATGTTCTAGAACATAATTACTAATAAACTAATTCGATGTTGTTTCTTGATAACTCCGATTGCAGCAGTATCAGCAGCAGCAACAACAGCAGCAGCAGCAGAACCAGTAACAGCAACAACAGCGGCAAGAACAGCAGTGGCAGCAGCGGCAGTAGTAGTCGTAGCAGTCGTCATAGTAGTAGTAGTAGTAGCAGTAGTAGCAGGAGGACGAGGAAAAGTAGGAGTAGGAGGGGGTGGAGAGGTGGATGGCTGGAGAGCTTGTTGCTGGAGTTGGAGTTACGTAACTGTAATGGCATGTATGGCCACACGTCAACACGTGTCTCCATGGAGAAAACGTGGAACAGTTATGTTATTTTCGTTGTTGCTGTTGTCGTTGCTGCTGTGGTTCTTGTTGCTGCCTTTGCTCTTGTTGTGGTTAATGAATTAAATAATTATCGGAAGGTCAATGAGTGCAGGCGACATTTAAATACGATATATTTCAGAGCGCTTCTTTTATTGCATCTGACATAATAAACATATATGAACATACACATACATACATACATTCATACATACATACATACATACATACATACATACATATAAAAATATACATACATATATATAAATTCAATAATAGGATGAATTCTTTTACAAGAATTTATCAAGTAGCTAGCGTGAAAAAACCTCATAAGCTACTTGATAAAGACATATATATTTATTTTCATTTTATTCACCTTAGTTCGAGCTGTACGGATAATACCAGACTGACTCAGTGCTTCAACTAATGTACCTAATTCAACTGAATCTCAATTATTTAATATATATATATATATATATATATACACACACACACATACACGCACACACACACATATACATATATATGTGCTTAT
>NC_068995.1:52009391-52011391 GCF_001194135.2 Octopus bimaculoides | reverse complement strand
ATATATATATATATATATATATATATATATATACATATATGTGTGTGTGTGTGTGTGTATATATATATATATTAGCTCGCGCATACATACACACGCATCGTCGCATCATAACCAAATGTTTATGATGTCCGCTTTGCAATCAAGACATCCCAGGTTTAAATCCATCGTACTGCATCGTATGGAAATATGGAAATATATATTATCACAACCATCTGTTAACCCAAGGTTTGCGAGTAAAGACTGTAGAGGGAAACTTAGTGGAAGCGCATAGATTGGATTAAACTTGTAATTCAAAAGTCACACTGTGTCACGCTTGACATACTATGATGCTGATTCCAGCGAGAATTATATTAGGAACTTCAGATCTACGAGTCTATGCAATATTAACCACTATTATATCTGTTCTGTAATGAACAGAGCTGCTTTTTAAGTTGCCGGGAGTATATAGCGGCCAGCAAGCATATCGTTGGCAAACCGGATAAAATGCTTAGCGGCATTTTGTCCGTCTTTACGCTCTGAGTTCAAATTCCATCGAGGCCACGTTTGCTTTTCACCCATTTGAGGTTGATAAACTAAGTATCAGTTGAGAACTGAGCCCTGAGGCCTTGTGCCTACTGTAGGAAGGATTAATGAGTTGGGAGTATGTAAATGTTACTAAAGAAAGCAGTTATCAAAGTCTATCCGGTCTATAAAATTCTTAAAAATTCTAATTTTAATATATTTTCTTTTATCAAAGTGTGGTTTTTTAAAAACTTTTATTATTGACAATTTCAGCTTGAGTGAACTAACTGTAATTCACTGTGAGATTTCTTCATAATTCTAACCCATCTTTGGAGGCTTCCAATAATTCTAAAATTTATTGAGCGTGTGTGTGTTCTTTGACGAATAAATGGTAGGAAGGAAAATTAGACTAAGCATATCAAAAACGTTTGAGAATCAGATGTGTAAATAAGATTCAGCGGCTTATAGAAAACTGCTCAGAGAGCTGTGTTTCTGCTAGTGATGATAATAATTCGAATTATTGAAGACCTGAATACTAATACACAAACCCGCCAAAGATCCATTATGTGTATGTGTGTGTGTGTTTGTGTGCGTGTTTCAAAGTCAGTAGCAGGAATTGTAGGGCGTCTGATATCAAATGTGTTTAGTCGGGTGAAGTACAATTACATTTCTCATTGTAAACCAGATTAAATTACAGCAGTCTCTTTAAGAGAGAAAATAGTTCAGATAGGTACTGCCTATCAGATCTAGAGGTTACTATAATTTCTAATCAATAATAAACATCTGAAACACTTTCATTCCCAAATCCTCCGAATGTATTATTATTATTATTATTATTATTATTATTATTATTATTATTATTATAGACATTTTAATTTTATAGGAGGAGGAAATTAAAACACAACCACCATTTTTCTCTTCTTTTTATTATAACACCGCCCACTTCCGCGTCATTTACTTGCTGAATGAACATTTTATAAGCTAAAATCGTTTGGCAGGCGAAAAATTTGAGCACCCTACGCGCGCATACGCACACACTGACACACACGCGCACGCACACTCACCTACATATAGATAACTAGATAAATAGATAGGTAGAGAAACACACTGACACGTACACAGACATATATACACATGCATGCATGCATATATGTATGTATGTAAGAATTTATGTATATATATATATATATATGTCGCGTATTGTCCTTGCCTTCGAAACGCGGAGTAGATGGAACAGGGACAACTGAAGAAGGGAAATATTCTTTATGTTGCATGTCTCGTTACTCTGTTTGTTTTTTTCGTTATTCGAAAAAAAGTTTGTTTTCTGTCTTCGTCTTTATGTTTTCGTTTTTCATTGTGTTTAATGTTTTTTTTATGATGTCCTGTACCCATATATGCATGTATGTATACATATAGATGTAGGTATGTACATATATGTATGGATATATGCATATATTTATATATTATTTATGTTATTATATATATATATATATATATAT
>NC_068995.1:52004798-52005686 GCF_001194135.2 Octopus bimaculoides | reverse complement strand
GAGAGAGAGAGAGAGAGAAAGAGAGAGAGAGAGAAAAAGTGAGACAAAGAGATAGAGAGAGGGAATGTGTGTGTGAGACAGAGAGAAAGAGAGAGAGAGGGAGAAAGAAAGGAGAATAGATAGATAAGTAGAGAGATAGATAGAGATACATATATAGGAAGATAAATGGATAGATATATTGGGAGAGAGAGAAAGAGAGAGAGAGAGGATGAGATAGATAGAACGCATGATGAGATAGAGGAGAAAATTGTTAAAGTCGAAAAAAAGGAAAAAAAAGTCACTAAGATGAAAAGAATTAATTAAATTTCAAGATCATATCTTGAAGCTTCCAGATAAAAATAGAAACAGCGGTATCTTATCAATATATGTGCATATACGTTTATATCTATCTATCTATCTATCTATCTATCTATCTATCTATCTATCTATCTATATATATATATACATGTATATATATATGCGTATATATATACATATATATGTACATGTGTGTGCGGGCGCGAGCGTGTTTTTGTGTGCGTGTGATTGTGTGTATACATGAAATATTCACGCACAACACAGCGTGTATTTTGAAGCTTTAGGTATATTTAACGTATTTAAATTACAGTTTTTAAACTTTTCACTTTGGGATCTGTAAATATGTGTAGTTATTCGTACACAGGAAAATAAGAAAAATAAAGGAGATTACCCTAGCATACGTTACTACTCCTTGACCACACAACAGCAAAAAGTACCCTTTTATTCCTCCACTCACAAGAAAAATTATAGCAAGTCAATATTTAATCAGTCAAAATCCCTCTTGTCTGTCTGTCTGTCTCTCTCTCCCTCCGTCTCTGTCTCTCTCTCCCTCCGTCTCTGTCTCTCTCTCTCTATATATATATATATATT
>NC_068995.1:52002399-52004106 GCF_001194135.2 Octopus bimaculoides | reverse complement strand
TATATATATAAATGGATAGATTGATAAATAGGTAGATAGATCAATAGATAGACAGGGGTATATACTCATGTATATATATGCTTATATAAAGATATATATGTACATATTTTTATATATGTTTTTATGTTTGTACACACAGGCTTTTCCTCGAAATCCAGTTTCAAAGCCGCGTTAGCCAAGGGTTTTATTATTTTTAAATTATAAATACAGCTTATAGTCGCCTGCAATCGAACAAATCATGCATGTTCTTTGAGCGACGCCCATATTTCCCTTTCAAAGCATTGAACGCGAAATTCACCAAAATCGAGAAAAAGAAAGAAAGAAAAAAAATAATAAAGCACAAGTAACTCTCTGTTCTCCGATGATCAAAAGGCGCTGATTTTAGTTGATTTCAGCGAAATTTATAATGAAATCCTTTTAGCTAAATGCCAGCTTTAATTATTTTACTTTTCGGAAAAGATCTCTATAACTCCCAGCGGTTAGTTAGTGTCGAGAAAGAAGTGTTTAAATTGAAGCGGTCTTTGCGGCTTAATACTAGGAATCACGTTTCGATCTAACGTAGTTTAATGGCATTGTTTATAAGAGTAGTAGTTTACGCTTTATCGCCTAACACAGTAGTTGCTGTTTAGCTCTGCTTGGTACTGATTCTGAAGACCTGTGATCAAAGGCGTTCCTGCCGTGATAATTTCGTCTTGATTTTCAGAGTGTTAGGTTGGCATTATATAATGTGTACGCATTTTAAGATGGTAGGATATAATTTGAGGACGATTGAGTAGCTATTTCGATCAGGAAGATCTATGATCAAAAGCGTTCCAGCTGTGACAATCTCATCTATCTATATATATATATATATATATATATATATATATATATATATATATATATATATATATATATATATATATATATACATACACACACATACATACATGTGTTTACCAAATTCCTAGTGCATACGTTACCAATATTTGGTTGCTGTTTCTAAGGGGCTGGAGTAACTACGTAAAGGCTACCTCACTGGCTCGGGTCAAAATCACTCGGGACCCCATGTGTTCTAGTTTAGTCTTGTTGCCTTCACAATGTATTATTTAAGTTATAAAAGAACATTTATACTAAACAAGACATAAATCTACGAGCATCGATTATCCATATAAAATAGCGGACAATAAAACAATGATGAATTGGTTTGGACATGACATATGGAAACTATTTCAGGAGAAATTGGAACAATATATTAACTCTCAACTTAGGACATAGCATTTCTCGGCGATATCTGATCAATTCTGATTGTTCTTCCTTCCCAACTCACTATCCAATTGGCAATGCAGCACTGTGAAAATCACAAGCGGAAGTCAGATGTACTTTTTTAATAGCTTAGTAAGTGCAGTAAAAAGAATAGAGTGGTTGCTGGGGAAAGGTAGGAAATGTATAGTGAAAATGCGCTTAATCACAACAGTGTAGCACCGTGTGCAAGTGTCACCTATAACGGTCTAGGATTGACCAATGAAATTTTATAGACGGCAACCGTTTGTGTGTTTGTCTCGAGGAAGTTTCCTGTTTTGATAGGGGCGGCCAACACCATAGTCTGGCCCTCATAAGCATACAAGGAGGTACAATACTGATTCTATATGATACTCCTAAATATATTAACTTCACAGACGCATGTATGCATATATATATATATATATATATATATATATATATACA
>NC_068995.1:51998677-52002389 GCF_001194135.2 Octopus bimaculoides | reverse complement strand
ATTTATAAAATGGGTGGCTAGACGTAATTTAAGACCAAAAAGGAAATATTCAACCGTTCAAATATATATTTATATATGTATACATACATACATACATACATGCAGAGTGGGCTAAAGATAACCCGACAGTAAATCAAAATTCTATAAATACTTAATATTCAATTTTATTTATTCATTCCAATTATAAATGTTTAATAATTGAATGCTGTGAGTTAAGATTCACATTTGTCTATTTATTAGTGAAGTTTCATGTAAAATAATTTTTTGTAATAATCTTGGAATTAAATGGGTTTGACTTACTGTCAGGTGACTTTGCTCTTCCTTCCTTCGAGGTCGATCAGATATATACCAGCTGTGTACTGAGGATGAATGCAATCGACTTACCCTTACTCTGAAATGTCTGGCCTTGAGACAAAATTTAAAATATCGGTATTAAAATATCCTATTGGTTCCATATCATTAGAAAAGTAAGTGATTAAAGTGACAGGGGTTTGGTTGCTATTTCTAGCCGATTCAACAACCACGCAGGGACATCCTCTAAACAGATAAATGTGTGTTTCTAAACTTACGTTTGTGTTTGAATGTAATTATTGCGTTATATCTGTCTGTTTGAGTTAGACTGTTGTGAGTATAGGAGAACTCAATCGGTTACGACGTCGAGGGTCCCCGCTGATACGATCAACGGAACAGCTTGCTCGTGAAATTAACGTGCAAGTGGTTGAGCACTCCACAGATATGGGTACTCTTAATGTAGTTCTCGCGGAGATGCAGTGTGACACAGACTGTGACAAGGCTAGCCCTTTGAAATACAGGTACTACCTCATGTTTGTCAGGTGAGGGGACCAGAGCAACGTGAAATAAAGTGTCTTGCTCAAGAACACAACGCGTCGCCGGGAATTGAACTCACGACCTCGCGATCGTGAGCCAAATGCCCTAACCACTGAGCCACGCGCCCTCACTTGTAAGCATATGTATTTATACTGATGTTATTTGTTATACGGAAAAGAACAGAAAAAAGGTATTTATTCAATTATCTGCGCCATCGTTCTCACTGCAGTCTATTATTTACATTAACACGCTCTTAATTAGAAACGAACAGGTGTTCGCTATTCCGTGTAGGGGTAGGCGTATATGGAACAACGACTACACTTACTTCATCTCATGCACGCACACAGAAGATATTAAGCTTTGATATATATAGTGACACATACAGAAGTAGACATATACAGAGATATATCCTAGGGAAAAAATCGATACAAAATATTTTATCATTGCTGTAGTGAAGCTATCAGATACACATAAGTGTATCCGATGTGCTATACGCTGAATAACATATAAAATTATGTAATAAGTAATACCTATGTGTGTGTGTGTGTGTGTGTGTGTGCGCGTGTGTGTATTATGTAAGTGTAATGATTGTGCGGATGTTTTCGCATGCATGCACAAATACTTTACGCTCATATAAATATACGTTTGCATAAGGAATATATTGTAGCATATTGTCTTGTTTTATATGGTTCATATGTAGGATATATGTACGCATACATGCGTGTATAGATGTATATATATATATATATATATATATGTATATATACATGCATACATATCATATATATATATATATATAGTCACACATGCACATGTATTTAGGCACACATGCATCAGTGTTGGAATAAATGCATATATAGAGAAATTTATGTGTTTGGGTGTATATACGTAGCTGATGGTATGTGTGTGTATGTGTGTATGTGCATATGTATATAAGGTTAGAAAGCAACAGCACAATAAATGTGATTATATTTTACGCCTATACAATTATATTTCGTGTACTTCTCCCATAATTCCTTTTAAAGAACATATATCTGTCTGTCTGTCTGTCTGTTTGTCTGTCTTCCTATCTATCTATCTATCTATCTATCTATCTATTTATCTATCTATCTATCTATCTATCTACCGGTTTCATTCTCTATATATCCTGTCAGCTTTCTACCGGGTATCCGGCTAACAAGAAAGCCACTGGTTGAGACAGTGTCTGAGATTAACGTCACCGTCGTTCTAGAAATCCAGAAATTCCAGTGGTGGGGATTATATAATAAGTAATCAAAATAAGAGAAATAAAAAAAAAATGATGCGGGAGTGGCTATGTGGTAAGTAGCTTGCTTACCAACCACATGGTTCCGGGGTCAGTCCCACTGGGTAGTAGCCTGAGCAAGTGTTTTCTCCTATAGCCTTGGGCCGACCAAAACCTTGTGAGTGGATTTGGTAGACGGAAACTGAAGAAACCCGTCGTACACACACACACACACACACACACACACACACACACACACACACACACACACACACACACACACACACACACACATGTATGTATTTGTGTGTCTGTGTTTTCCTCACCATCGCTTGACAGCTGATGTTGGTAAGTATACGTCCCCCTAACATAGCGGTTCGGCTAAAGTGTCCGATAATGAGTACCAGGCATACAAATAATAAGTTCTGGGGTCAATTTCTTCGACTAAACGTGGTGCTCCAGCACTGTCACAGTCAATGACTCAAACAAATAAAAGAGATAAAAGAAATTCCATTTGTTGATAGCCGTTTCGTAGTCTGTATCCAGTTACACTAATGATACTAAAACGTGTAATACACATGAAAATAAACATGTGCATGCGCACGTATAAATACATAATTAATTGTGTTGCAAAACAATTATACAGATATATATTCTGATCTATATGTATAGTTATATGTGCGTAGGGTGGCATAGAGTCGCTCGGGCTTAGCTCAATTTGGCAGTTTGGATAAAACGAAAATAAAATAAATTATCTAAAAAATCAAAAGAATTTCAACAAGATTATAGCTGGGAGGTAACAGTCTACTCAAAGTAGCTGTCCTCATCTGCAACCTCGACCTCAAGGCGGTTCCTCAACCATTCCTTGGGAAGATGTTCGAACACTTCCTTGAACGTGGGTACCAGCTCGGCCTCGGTGTTGCAGACAAAGCAGTTGTTTTCTTTCTCAACCGCGTACGACACGTAGTAACCATTGGGATTACTAACGGGAGTATTAACAGGGCCAGAAATTGGGGACCACTTCAGACTCTTTCCGGAAATGTGGCAAGGAACATGTTACCACATATATGGCCTTCCATCAGCAATCCTCTTCATCCGGAGTTTGACCGCAGTCTCTATCAGCTTCATATAGACGTGTGAATTAAGCCTAAAGCTTTGTTCAAAGAGTTTTCTTCAACCTAAGACTGTATTAACTAAAGCCTTAAGAAAGAGATACCCTTAGTAGACCTATTGGCGTAGATCCAAAAGGAACGATGTACCACATCTTTTACAAAGTGTATTCAAAACCAAGAAGAAAATATAGCAATATCTATCTAAATATGTATGTATGTATGTATGTATGTATGTATGTATGTATGTATGTATGTATGTATGTGTGTATGTATCTATGTATGTATACACATACACATACGTATATACAAATACGTATGTTTGTATATATACTTATATGTGTATCCAAGAATAAGGGCAGAGAATCGTCAATTAATAATAGAATTAACAATTAACAATTCTGCCAAGTAGTTCAGTATGAAAAAAACCTTTATCGGCAAAACTATTTATCATTATAAATATACAGGGATTAGCAATTGAGTTGCTTCTCCAACATACTGAAAATTTAGAAATAGCAGTCAAAGAACTACT
>NC_068995.1:51994698-51997198 GCF_001194135.2 Octopus bimaculoides | reverse complement strand
ACATATGGATGAGCGAGAGAAATTTAAGAAAGTGAAGAGAGAGAGAGAGAGAGAGAGAGAGAGAGAGAGAGAGAGAGAGAGAGAGAGAGAGAGAGAGAGAGGGGGGGATAAATAAAGAGTTGGAAATATAAAAAAGATAGAATATTGGCTGTTCAATTCTACAGATGGACAAGATAGGTAAATGTAATCCAATCAGATATTCGGAGTCTCAACAGATTGCCTTGCCAGATGACTCTTTGATTAACCAGATATCTGATTCACAGATGTTAAACATAAAAGGAGAATCTACACAATATTGTGAACGTATTTTCATCTCGAGATAGTTTGTCTTAATGGTTACTAGTGTCGAATATACCACCGCTCCATGTTTCAAACCTATCACTGCTCACATTGCAGCTTACTTACTTGGGTCAACGGTAAAGACCCGACCCTCTACAGTCATGAATGACCATGGGATTGCACCAAGAAAGTTCCCTTCCAAGGCACAAGTCCGGCCAAGGTTGTTTATGGAATTGCTTCATTGGCTTCAATGTAAACGGTTCTGGCTATTCTATGTCAGAGATTTTGTTCGGAAAAGTAATACATTAATGCTAACTTCTCTCTCAAAGAAAATATCCTCGGCATTCGTTTCGGAGTCTATTTCGTTTTATTATTACATCCAACCTAAATGTAAGGGAAAAGTCTGTCTCAATGATTAGTTCCTTGAACTGATTTTCTGATTTCGTAAATGCTACCAATGGATAATGTATTTGATAACGTAGATTCTTTTATACAAGGCCGAATATTATTAATATCATTAGTAACATTGATCAGCTATAGTTAGAAAGACGCTCGCTGAATTTCAATTGAATCTTACAATGGAGATTCTGATATTAAACTTAAAGACAGGAAAGAATTTTGCTTTGTGTTCTGATTCGAAATGTTCTATAGAATTTTCCATATGGGAGAAAAGAATCGGAGTGAAAGTGACATTAATTTCCACAGACAATTTTTTTTTTCTTTTCGGTTAGATTTTCGCATCGAATTACAGATAGATACAGATAGATATTGACTTTATTCAAAACATTATTACATCGTATTGTTGTTGTCTCAACTGGTTCGTATTCATTTCAAAAGAACTGGCTTCCAGAAAACAAAGGAACAGAACTTAGCGCTGCATAAGTAACCTTTAATGTGCAATAGAACTTCTATTATCTCCTGATCAGTTGAACATTTACACGAAGTTAACTTAGTTTTAGATCTGGCGATGTTAAAGCTATTTCATTTGGACAGAGGCAATAGAGTGTACAAATGAATTGAGTTCGTTGCTATTTCAATGCTTTGGGTAAGAAATTATTTAGGAAAATCTCATTGTTTGAAATGAAAGACTCTGCTGCAGGCAGATGATTACAATGGACAAGTAAGTTTATTATGAGCCTCTCAGGCGAAGAGTTGTTAAGTTTGTAGCACATTACTAACATCGTTATATTTTAGTCAAGGTTATAAGCACTTTGTCTTCACTTCCTTGCAAGAGTGGCAGAAAACAAAGAAGTATACACCTTAGAATTTTATTCAAAGACACCTTATTACAGAAAACTTTCTTTGAAGAAAGTAAAGGAAGCAGACTTTCGATCTTATCGGCCCCTGTGGGGGTGAAAAGGAAATTCTGACGGGACTTGAACTCAGGATGTTGAGAAGCAAATTTGAGATAATAGAAGAGTTTAGATAGATGTATATTTATGTATAAATGCAATGGCAAACAACTAGTAACAAATAATTTTGCAGAGAAAAACAAGGATTACTATTAAACATTTAATTCTAATTACATATTTAATTCTAATTACATATTAAGCCGTATTGATAACTGATGGTTAAATATAAATCTTAGTCCCCTGTATTTGAAATTATTTATTTGCTTTACTTCCTTATTTGGGTTGTCCTTTTCCTTAAAATACAGCCTCACCAGTTATTTACTACTTTTATGGGAGCTTAAATTCGCTCAAAGATAGAAATTTATAGAGAGAATGCTAGCCTTTAATATTTTATTATTATTATACATATCAGCACTCAAGTTTTATATTTTATTCTTGTTTAAATAGACATGACTCCAAGACCAATAGCACATAGCACATAACGAAATGATTAATAACATAATACCTACGTAATTTATAACGTCTGTTTAGTTTTTGAATCTACCGACGAACACTTTATGACAACTCAGATTCTTAAATATGAATTTCTTGTTATTTTGTATGAAACAATTGTATAGCTACATGAAAAAATAATTATCATCTATATTAACATCTAATCTTCTCCATTTACGTAAATATGAAGAAACTTGTTGAACTCTGTTTAATAAGTTAAATCATATACTTAAGACTTCTATATAATGCTTCATGTCGAAACAAACGTACACTCGTAAATTTGAAAGTAAAATATGAAGAAACAACGTTAGAGATCTTTTGAAGTTACTCTAATTTAAGGACGAACTCGGATTCAAGCCCTTTAAATATATATATAT
>NC_068995.1:51991311-51993218 GCF_001194135.2 Octopus bimaculoides | reverse complement strand
ATATATATATACATGTATATATATATACATACATATTCACACACACACACACACATTATATGTGTATGTGTGTGTGTGTGTGTGTGTGTGTGTCTGTGAATATTGCTGTTAAGAAAGCCAACAGAAGAATATTAATTATGTTCTTCACCTGCCAAAATATTTTGTCTGCAATATTAAAACTCCATGATTGTGAATATATATTGTGATATGAAAATTTGCGAAGAGGTTGGAGATGGGAATTGATCATATAAACAAAGTCGTGTTTCCTAGATCCATTGGCATGGTATTACTCCAATCTCTTTTATTTACAGAACAAGATGTTGTGTACATATAGCGGCTGTTGTTGTTGTCACTGCTGTTGTTGTAGTCGCTGTTTAACGACATGATAGCTGCTATCTTTGGGCAGATCAATGAGCAGAATTATTTTAAAAGTAACCTTCACTTTATCATTATGTCTTGTCTAAAGTTAAGACATTAGAAACTGATTTAGAGGGGAATTGACTGCTACTTTTAGCAGTCTGATAGAGACTCCTTTCCTGACTGGAGATGATTATTTCTATATCGGTGAAGATTTTGTGTCATTTCTTAAAGCTTTGAATTTAAGGTATATTCCATCTATTCCGCTCGTCTCCACTTTTCCGAGAGGTTATTTCGGATAAATTTGTTTCAGATTTTAATTAGCTGAGTTATTT
The DNA here is from genome assembly GCF_001194135.2 of Octopus bimaculoides. NCBI lineage: Eukaryota > Metazoa > Mollusca > Cephalopoda > Octopoda > Octopodidae > Octopus > Octopus bimaculoides. The sequence goes on along the minus strand of NC_068995.1, from coordinate 51,992,526 downwards.
TTGAATTAATTTAATTATAATTTCTATAAACATAGCATTATACTTTGGAAACTTTAATCCGTTAAACTTACATCGCTAATCCTCATTACAACTGTTCTTTCATAATAATAACTTGGTAGGCATTTCATATAATTTGGCTAGCATCTCAATTAACTGAATATCTTTGAATTAATTTAATTCCATTTCCAATTACCTTATCGTTTACTGCTAAAGAAATACAAATCTACGAGACTACATTTGTTAAAATGTAGTCTCATTAATACCCTAATGTAAACTAATAAGCCGTGTTTAAAATCGCGACATCAATAATATATCTCTTTTTATATGACTTCATAACGAACCGAACAAGTGATTGAAGTTTGTATATCTAAATAAAGGCCTCACTTGGTGAGCTGCAAATCTATAATCAAATACAACTGTTCTTTAAAAGCAACTTCGCAAACATGGATATCCACCTTCCTCTCTCTTGTACTTCCCACAACATTGACGCATTTAAAAGATTTTTTTCTATTTTTTTTTCTTTTATCAATTTGTTTTTGTTTTTATTTTCTCCAGTGCAAATATTTCGATACTGAAAATATTTATTCTGCAGAACTAAGAAATTGGAGAAACGAGTCTGCAGAATCAAAAGCGTTCTTTTGATAAATATAAGAATGTTCAAATTCCAAATACATTGAGATTCTGAATCTCTCTCAGAACTACGTTAAGGGTATGCGTGCTTGTGGAGTACTCAGCCACTTGCACGTTAATTTCACAAGCAGGCTGCCCCGGATCAACTGGATCACCCGTCGTCATTTATATGTATAGCTCTGCATGTATATATACGCACACACATACACACGCACGAGAGAGAGAGAGATAGAGAGATTAGCAGCAACAACGAAATCTATATTAATTATTGAATCAAAAACTAGATGGAATGAATAAAACAGGAACAACAAGAAGAAAACAACAACAACAACAACAACGACGACGTATCGTATAACATATGTCACAATGGAAACTAATTTATCCCAGAAATCTATCAATGTGGATTTATACAGGAAATGACTGTATCGGATATTTAGATAAGAGGGAAGATGTACATCCGGGTCATCGTCTATGCAATCACTTAGCGTTTTCAGGGGGTTTTTTTTACGTGAAATGTTTGTTTTTCTACCTAACAACAACAACAACAACAACAACAGCAACAACAACAACAACAACTACTACTAC
>NC_068995.1:51989073-51991301 GCF_001194135.2 Octopus bimaculoides | reverse complement strand
CAACAACAACAACTACTACTACTACTACTACTACTACTACTACTACTACTACTACTACTACTACTACTACTACCACTACCGCCATCACTACTACTACTACTACTACTACTACTACTACTAGTTTTACGTCCCGTCTTTTTTGCCCTTTTATCTTAGTTTTCATCATCCCCTCCACCACCACCACCACTACCACCACCACCACCACCATCATCATCATCATCATTATCATCATCATCATCGTAATCATCATTACCACCAGCTCCATCAGCTCCACCACCACCACCACCGTTGTCATCGTCGTTACCATCAGCCCTACCAGTAGCATCACCATCATCACCAGCAGCAGCAGCAGCAATAGCACTACCACAACCACCACCACCACCACCACCAGCATCATCACCAGCATCATCGTCTTTGTGGTTATTGGTTTGTTGCTGATTGTCTTCCAGTAATCAGCGTTCCTGCAGCTGTTGTTGGCGATGGTGGTTGTAGTCATGGAAACGGTGTCGGTTATAACATTAGCGAAGATGATGGTGGTGGTGGTGGTGGTAGTGTGGATGATAGTTCCGCTGGTAGATGATATTCATTTTATTGTAATTAGCCGGTAGGGTTTCGAAGCTCATCTGGTCAAGTCCGGAAATGAAACAGCTCGAAGCTACGAATTACAATACATTATGCAGACGGATGTATTTATCTAGTCATAATTTGTCGGTTTCAGTCGCTAAACACATATATACATACACGCACACATACATAGATGCATAGATAATACATACATACATACATACATACATACATACATACATACATACATACATACATACAACTCTATGTATGAGATAACATACATAAAACATACAAATCTGCACAGGCATACATCCACACATGCATGCGTACATTTTATTAAAGTTGTTTGTTCACCAACCAATGTGGTGTTGATTTCTCACTTTCTTGTTCGTTAAATGCACAATATGTGGATTTACCTAAACCGGTGGCACTCCTTTGATGGATTACGAAACAACCCACAGAGTAAACCAAAGCAAAACAAAAGGATGTACTGTATAGCCTGATGCAGCTAAAATCCAGTAAATCCAATTAATAATGATTATTTCATTAGGAGAGTACGAGATATATAAAGAAAGAGAGGAAGAATAAGATGAGAAAAATTATTTCACAGATTGACATCCATATAACTAAGAACGTTTCGCAGTTTTTCTCATATAAAAAAAAAAAAAACTTGATTTTAGTGTTTTATAAATAAATAGATAAATTATTTTATATGCCTGAATTAATGTATATAATATAAATTATATGATTCAGTTGAATAAATTATAAATGAATACAGGTAAAAAGGCTTGCTCATCAGATCAAAGAATATAGTTACTTTTCTTTCATCGATAGTGATATCTACATATGTACATATATATGTACATGTATGTATGTATTTGTGTGTATGTATGCATGTTTTTTTGTGTATATATGTATGTATGTATGTAGTTGAAAATGTTCACAGGAAGACAAAGAACCATTAAAAACTTGCCGTCTACTTTATCTATATACTGCACGACTATAAAGTCGTAATCCTGTCTAGGCCACCAATAGGATATTGCCGTCGTAAATGAAATTCGAGAAAGTGTCTTTGGATCAGGTTTATTCCGGAAAGTCATTTAGAGTATGCAATAAATTTTAAACGAGTATCGCACACTTGCTCGCACCTTATAATTCCGTAGTCGTAAATACTGCTATTCAGACAGCAACGCTATCTCTCTGTTTAATGGACAATCCGAGGAAGTTTTGATTTAAATAGGAGAACACAGTACAATAAATAAAAGTATAACAGTTTAAAAGCATAACAGAATACAATGAATGAAAGAATAACAGAATGATTTAGATTAAAAAAAACCCGTTAAGAGAAGAAAAGAAAATGTAGAGTAAAAATACTTAAAATATACAAATGAAATATAAATTTATCGTTGCTGTTAAAGTTTTTTTATATTTACCTTTTTTTTATACTTTTTCTGCTTTTTATTTCTATAGGGTGATTGATAAAAGACATTTTTTTTCTTTCAATGAATATTGAGTTGTTTTTGCTGTTGGTACGGTTTTCCAGCGACGATCTCCGCAGACATTAAAATAATCTCGTGTGATTTGGCTCGACGAGCTAATTTCTCTTTACGCTTGTAGCTATTTAAGTCCTTTCATCTTGGTTTATTGACATTGAAAAAAAA
>NC_068995.1:51988767-51989003 GCF_001194135.2 Octopus bimaculoides | reverse complement strand
TAATAATAATAATAATAATAATAATAATAATAATAATAATAATAATAATAATAATAATAATAATAATAGCAACACCAACAAACCCTAAGCATGTTGAGTCGCCTGCTGCTCTGTTATTTTACAGTTTGCAATATATGTTATTGTTGGTTTTGCTTGATTCAGATGAGCGCTGATCAAGCACATCTTGTATCAAAGACGGCCCAGGCGTGATTATTAGTTTTTTTTTTAATACCCAG
>NC_068995.1:51988021-51988757 GCF_001194135.2 Octopus bimaculoides | reverse complement strand
AAAGACGGCCCAGGCGTGATTATTAGTTTTTTTTTTAATACCCAGGACAACATTATACAGTACATAATTAAGAATTTTTTTTATAGACTGATGGGAATGGTTTGGGCGATGTACCTGTTACGTCTAGCAAATCAAACATACAGGATAAAATTCGAATTGTCGAATTGCGTAAATCTATAACGTGGTATAATACTGGTACTAGCGAACCATATAATGGAAATAGTATTATTACGATCAACGTAATAATATCGGGATCATCCCGAGACTGCTCTAATCTGGCCAGCCCAAAGGAAATCTAAGCTAAGGGGCACAAGATTATTTGAAAGAAAGCAAGCGAATGTATACGAAAACAATGACGAAAAGAAAAAAAAAACGGAGAAATGTTACACAAATACAACTGCAAATAACAGGACATTAACAACAGGTGTCTTTCGACTAAAGACGAATTAAATTAAGCTGGCGTGTGTGGACGTGAAGTCTTACGGCAGGAATATAGACGATGAAAGTCAGGAAGAAATACGTGAGATGCTGCACGGCTGGTTGTCGAATCTCCCCGAGAGCTACGTTAAGGGTACGCGCGTCTGTGGAGAAACGCTTAGCCACTTGCACATTAATTTCACGGAGTGCCACGATGTACATGTATGTATGTATGTATGTATGTATGTATGTATGTATGTATGTATGTATGTATGTATGTATGCATGCATGTATGTATGCATGCATATATATATATATA
>NC_068995.1:51984552-51985137 GCF_001194135.2 Octopus bimaculoides | reverse complement strand
GAAGATCAATAAGGCATTTACCATATTTACGATGCCGTTTCCTGCACAGCCCACATCATTGGCCATGATTTACAAGGAAACTTTGTTAGCCTTGCAAATAAATTTCCTATAAAATCTTGTAGTCGCAGATTCTTCTGACAGATTACTGTCAAACAGCTTCCCTCATTAATATTACATTTTCGTTCCACCCCGCCTCTCGCCTTTTCCGCACAACTGGGCCTAATATATTTTACGGAGGAAAGAAAAACAAAAAAAAACCCCAAAAAAACCCCAGAAACCAATAATCATTTCTCTGCAATCATGTCTCTAGATGGAGAAGGGCGCCGGTCTATGATGGCCAGTGTCTTTCTTCCTTCCTCGGAATTGAATTGGCCCCTATGAAATATATGGCTGACCCTTTCGCCTGTATGTATGTATGCATGCATGTATGTATGTATGTATGTATGTATGTGTGTGGAGTGTATGGATATAAGTATGAATGTCTGTTTGCATGTATGTATGCGCATATGTGTGTGTATTTGTATGTGTGCGTATGCATATAGACATATATGTGTGTATATATATGTACGTATATATATATATATA
>NC_068995.1:51980268-51984463 GCF_001194135.2 Octopus bimaculoides | reverse complement strand
AGAGAGAGAGAGAGAAATATATTAACAATAACTGCATAATATACATTTATAAATACACATTACTGATATGTCTATATGCATGGAAGTAATTCCGCCGAGATCGACTTTGTCTTTCATCCTTTCGTGGTGTATTAAATAAGTACCTGTTACGTACTAGGGTCCATGTAATCGATTTTATCCCTTCCCCCAGATTTCAGGCCTTGTGCCTACAGTAGAAAGGATTATTGCCTTCCTTGCATGACAACAGCTAAACTAAACCTTGCTTCTGATTGTGGTAGCAGATGGATGGGCTGGTGGGTGGAATAAATAAGGGAGACGTAGTTAGGGTTGATTATATAAATAGGTACGGTACTTGTGTTAAACAGAGTAAATCAGGTGATGCTGACTGGCGAACAAAAGAATGTAGCGAATGTTTGGCTTTGAACAACCGAATGCTCGTCTGTACAAGGCTCAAGTGTTCTCTGTAATGGAGTCACAGCTCAGTTCACACACTGGAATAATACTGAAATCACACAGTTAAACTTGATGGGAGAGAGTGGCGAAGTGAGCAAGAAAGTGAGTGATAGGAAGAGATCAAGTTAGAGAGACGAAGAGAGAGAGAGAGAGAGAGAGAGAGAGAGAGAGAGAGAGAGAGAGAGAAAGAGAGAAAAGCATGTGCACAAAGGAATGAAAGAAATGAAGAGCAGTTGTGTGACAAATTTAGAAAGGGATGGCAAACGATTGGTCATTGCTTCTTTAGGGGTGTCGCATCCATGTGCAAGTGATCGGGCAATCATCGCTCTCTGGATAACTTCCTGTCTTCCTCCAGCCAGCCTGAAAGGCCCCGTAAAGGACCGTGTCGCTAACCTTTTCATCTAATTGAACGAAGGGATTGAATAGAAAAGAACTACAACTTCTTTGTTTTATAAATGTCGCTGTTGTTGTTGTTGTTGTTATCGCTTCTATTTACTTCTGACCTCAAGACGTTTGCAATACAATAATAGATGATATGCTGTAACTTGACAGCCAATCGATTGCATGTTATTGATTAAATGGAGATTTTTATGCCATACAAGTGAAGTTCTAAATTCATTTTCTGACAGTGTTTAAAAACACCCACAGAAAATAGTAGAGATTACATATACATGCTTCTCATTAGAACAGATTTTGATTAGCAACGAAAAATTGAGAGAAAATTGCTCTTGGAATTGCTTTCTCTAAGAAAACATACTTAAAACAAAAATGAAAAATCTCAATTTAGAAATGAAATGAGTCGTTAATGCAAATGACGATAAATTTATGAGACGTTTTAATCATAATAGTATATAATATCGCATCACATAACGCAGTTAATTAGGTTATTAAACAACAACGGTGGCTAGAATATAAAAATTCAAACCGAAGATTATAAGTTTAAAACAAAATTCACTTCTCTGTAAAAGAACTCCATTCGCCAGAAATCATGACTGATAAAGTTTTTCCCCCTTGTTTGATTGCCAAATTATTTTTTGTCTAATCTAAAGTGATGTTTTATCTGAGTTTCTTATCCGTGATTTGTTCAGACAATCCTAAGATTAATAACTTACGTAATAGTTTCGGTCTACGGCAAAATTTTGATAGCTTATAGAAACTTAAACGCAGTATATCTAATTAGAGTTACGCATCCGTTTGTTGAGTTATTTTCTAGTCTAATAAATGGAAAGGAGAACTATGCTTATTAGCACTTCTATCAAAATAAAATCACTACAAAAGATAGATTTAACACTGTGAGTCAACTAATGAGCTGTAAACTTAATAATATTACTTTCTAGCCAGCAACGACCTCTGTTGTGAAATTACAGGGTTATCATTACAGAATAAAGTGAAGAAAAACTCGACTACTTTCGCATGAAGAGATTGTACAGGTAGGTTTAATTACTTGAGTAGTTTTTCGTTCCGTTCTATAGAGAGAGACTTGAAGTTTAACAAAGCGGTCTACTTGCATAGCGAGGTTAAATGTATATTTAATAAATGTCTACGCTGGAAATATATTTACAAGCTTTTTTATAAGTACGCTGTTGCACGACAGCGAATTTGTGGAACAATTACGGTGTCCGCTGTTCATTACATTGTTCATAAGTAGCTGTAACCTACGCTCTCTCTCTTTTCTTCCCAGTTTCTCGCTGGTGAGATCGTTTTAAATAAACACTTCTGATGTACTTGTAAAAGACAAGCGAAACATTAATAGACGTATATCTATGCGATGCTACAAAGAACAAAACTATAAAACAAAGGTGTGTCATAAGTATAATTAATCTACCGCTGAAAAAGAAAAAGGAAAAGGAAAAAGGTCAGAATAATAACAAACGATAAAAAGATCTGTAGCTTGTTATAACCTCCCTTATAATTTAAATGTCGCTTAGATGTTTCTTACACTCGTAAATATACGCTCCTTGGCCTCACACACATACAGAAATTATCAACAGAATTTCTATTAAGTTTATCAATAGTTGAATGAGTAACGTATAATTACAAAACCTCTAAAGCAGCAAGCTGGCAGAAACGTTGGCACGCCGGGCGAAATGCTTAGCGATATTTCGTCTGCCGCTACGTTCTGAGTTCATATTCCGCCGAGGTCGACTTTGCCTTTCATCCTTTCGATAAATGAAGTACCAGTTGCGTACTGGGGTCGATCTAATTGACTGGCCCCCTACCCCAAAATTTCCGGCCTTGTGCCTAGAGTAGAAAAGATAATTACAAAATCTCTAATCACAACCAAAACTCAATAAGAAACACACACCCCAACGTAATTTCAGAAAAGCGACGAGATACTCACTTAGCAGAAAATGTCTATTAAAATGAACAGTAGACTTGAACATCTGTAAAATCGATAGAACACTCAGTAAAAGCGTACACTGCTGTTAATAGAAAATATTTTAAAACTAAAAACAAACACACACAGCATGTGAACACCTTTAGGTCAAGTAATCAGTACAATGCCATGTTGATTTCGTAAAACATTTTTAAAAACAGTTTTTAAAAATATATAGAAAAGACCTAATCCTACAATAACGAGAGTGGCTGTGTGGTAAGAAGCTTTGCTTCTCAACCACATGGTTCCAGGTTCAGACCCACTGCGTGACACCTTTGGCAAGTGTCTTCTACTATAGTCTACTATGTATGTATGTATATATATATATATATATATATATATATGTATTTATGTGCCTGTGTTTGTTCCTTCGCCTTCGCTTAACAACCGATGTTGGTGTGTTTACGTCCCCGTAACTTAGCGGTTCGGCAAAGAGACCGACAGAATAAATACTAGGCTTACTAGTAAATACTAGTCTATATGTGTGTGTATAAATATATATCTATCTATACATATATATCTATATATACATATGTATGTGTGTGTGTGTGTGTGTGTGTGTGTGTGTGTGTGTGTGTATGCATACACACACATGTCTTTACATGCTGACTGATAAAAAGACTGTTGAAAATCCGAGAAACAAGCATATAGGAGATCAGACAGAAGCGTGTTGGAGGTCATGCTTACGTGCGATATATCATTGATATCGTTTATGCGGTCGGTTTTACATTTATCTTGCAATCCTTTCGACGCATAGCTTCCTATAGACCAAGCACAGAAGCCGTGAGAAGCATGGCGCGTGGGATTATCTTCGCGGGAAGGATATTGAGGGAAGTACGTAGAGTTTTGCTATTCCCCACAGTCGCCATCTTGACTCATGATAGCATGTTGGGTACTAATGCGTATGATGTAGGTATAATAGAGATTTCTTTTCATCAGGCAGCCATGACTATCTCAAGTATCGATCTGTTCTTCCATAAAGCCGGCGACGTTGTTCTTGTCTCATTAGCTTTTCCTTTCATCTGCGAAATAAGTGGAGAATGATAAATATTCTGATTATATTATGATTTAGAGATTATGTATGGAGATTAGATAATGCATCAACAAAGGCATGAACACACACAGTCGGACACATACAGACCAACACACACACGCACACACACACAGTCTCTCTCTCACACACACACACACACGCACGCACACACACACAACCAAACACACATCCTCTTATACACCCTCGCATATGCATTGATGAATGGATTGGCACTATATTTGTGTGAGTGTGTTTCTGAATATAGAAGAATATATGCATATGTGTGTGTGTGTGAGTGTGTGAGTGTGTGTGTGTGTGTGTGTGTGTGTGTG
>NC_068995.1:51977312-51979135 GCF_001194135.2 Octopus bimaculoides | reverse complement strand
GATGAATATGATTGGCTAATGTTGTAGATTTACTGTGTTTGTCGTATCTAAAAGAGTGCATGTGGGCTGCGTAGCGATGTTTAAAGTTTATAGTTGCACCAATGTACGTGGCAGTAGAGTTATGTAATAGATTTTTGACGGTGCATTTATATATATATATATACAAATATTCAATTATGAACATAGACATACATACCTTTCTCTCTCTCTCTCTCGCTTTATATATATATATATATATATATATATATAAATATATATATATGTATATATATATTTATACATAAAATCTGTGTGTGAAATTATGTAATAACACACAGGTAGACACTCATACACACACTCACACACACACACCACATATACATATACATGAAATATAACTATTTACATATACACATGCACACACGCGTATGTATATAGACACAGTGTGGCACACATACCATGCAGATAGCTACACACACGCATACACACATACATATATATGTGTATACACATGTACGTCCATATACGTGTGTGACATAAAATCTATTTATGCAAATATGAATATCCGTGGGTACCTTGTTTAGCTATTTAAAATACTTCTTCACATCCGTTCCTCCAGCCTCCCCCCATTTATGCATTTAGTATAATCACACTATGCTTGTGTAGTCAAAACGACCAGTTGTCTGTCTTTGACAGCGAGTAGTAATATGTGAAGCTATGATAGAATTACAATATTGGCATATGTTGTTGTTGTTGTTGTTGTTGTTGTTGCTGGAGTCAGGCCAACTTATATAAGGTTTACTTAATAACAACTGCATGTACATATGTATTTGGCCGCAGGCATGCCTACGTGATTAAGAAGAACGGTCGACAACGAAGTGTTTACAAGTTCGATCATAAAAGGCAGTAGCTTTGCCAAGTTTAATACAGTTACCAGTTGAGCAAAGCCTTTTAGCAGAGAACTCGTATGAGGCCACCCGTCCTATGCTTTCATACATACATACATACATACATACATACATTCACACACACATATATATATATATATACATTTATATTTGTGTGTGTGTATCTGTATGTATAAACATTATACACATATGTATATATTATGTGCATATGTATATGCGTATATATATATATATATATATATATATGTTGTTGTTGTTGATGTTGTCTGCAGCCATGTTGCTTGTAGTAACTCTCTGCGTGCTAAATTCAAGTTTCAGTCGAAAATCACTACGATCGTGAATAAAAGACCCCCCTCAGTTAATTCCTCTGAAGATTAACCAGTTATTTAACAAGGCTGATAGTTGTGGCTCCAAAGCTGGAGATAGAATTTATCGTATTTTCCATAAATAGTCTCCCACGCCTTGTCGTTACGAGTATGTATGTATGTATGTATGTATGTATGTATGTATGTATATGTATATATATCTATATATATATATAAATGTATATTATTCAAACTCCTGTCGATATTCCTTTGTAAATACTTAACTCGATCTCGGCAGGATTGTTTGCGGAGCTGCCATGTTTACACCAGTTTGCCAATTGGGAAGCAGCTGAAATTAGAGGCAACTGGCGTGATAAAAGCATCCCAGTTGCACAGAACTCAAACAGCTTTCGATCACAACTAGCAACCATTGTCTCCTCATCCGGGTATTGATTACCGCCATGATGAGTTTTTTTTTTATTTGTTATTCTTCGCATCGTAGAAACAGCTGTTCACACATCCATGGATGCAAACGTAGATACATAAATATACACAGACAAGTATATATATATATATGTAATACACACACACACACACACACACACACACACACACACACACACACACACAC
>NC_068995.1:51977092-51977302 GCF_001194135.2 Octopus bimaculoides | reverse complement strand
ATATATATATATATATATATATATATATATATATACATATATGTACAAATTTATATATGTGAGTGTGTGTGTTTCTGTATGTGTATGTGTGTGCGTGTTTCTCTGAGTGTATGTGAGTATGCGTAAAGTATAGATGTACATATATACATACATACATACATACATACATATACATATATATATATATATATATATATATATATATATATA
>NC_068995.1:51975265-51975785 GCF_001194135.2 Octopus bimaculoides | reverse complement strand
ATATATATATATATATACCTCTATACATCTATATCTACATCTAGCTACCTACAAACACACATACACACACTCGCACATATATATATGAACATATATATATGTCACACATGAGTGGGTATATGTATGTATACACGCGCGCGCGCGCACACGCATACACATATATATGCATACACACATATGAATGTAAATATGTGATTATATATGTTCCCGCGCATGCGTAAGAAATAGTTGAAGATCGAGAGAATGTGGGAGAATGTGGGAGTTCGAGTGAGCGAGAGAAAGTAAAACAGAAAAGAAAATTAGAGAGGGAGAAAGAGAGAGAGAGAGTGAGAGAGTGAGAGAGATAAGGAGAGATAGACTGAGATAGGGAGAGAGAGAGAGAGAGAGAGTGAGAGAGAGAGAGAGAGAGAGAGAGAGAAAGAGATAGAGAAGGTGGTGGCTGTCGAACGATGAGTAAGGCAATAGTGATATAAAGGTGTGAGAAAAGTGAAGATATAAAAACATGTTTATATTATGATTG
>NC_068995.1:51970715-51974700 GCF_001194135.2 Octopus bimaculoides | reverse complement strand
ATATATATATATATATATATATATATATATATATATATATATATACATAAATACGTACGCACATGCACACACACAGACACATACGCACTCGTATATATGCCCATACACAAATAAGGCCATACATAGTACTAAATTGGCAAATTTCCTTCAGTTTAGACAGGAGTGAATTAAGATATGTACAGTATGATACAAAAATACAATATTCAAAGACCAATATTGAAAACTCCCCGCTTGAATTGTAATGTACCTACGAGTAATGACATACCTTGTAATGACATTTCATTCAACAAAATTATTCCTCCTGTACAATGCGTACCGTATTACTATATCAACGACCTATTCTGTATTAAACCTAGATATATCAAATCAATGTTGCGTTTATCAAAACACATCGACAACATGATTTGTTTAAAACTTCCTCGGATCTGTTGTTTCCGCTAATTAATTTTTCTTCTCTTTCTAAGATCTGGAGGAATGAGAACTGTCCATGGCTTTTGAAGTTTCTCCGAATGTAGCAAGATTGAAGTAATTATAATCCAACTTAATTTTGACACTTGTAGGTAAGACATAAGCAGAGCAGGAATTTCAGAAGGATGCTGCTTTGGAGAAGAAGGATTATGTGTAGTCACTGGTGCAGGATCTCAGGTGCTGAAACAAAACATGGGTGCTGAAGTGAAGAATGTCAAATAAGTTGGGATGTGAAATGAAGCCAGCTATATTTCACATTACGTACAGAAAGCAAAGTCAACTTCGGAGGAATTTGAACTTAGAACATAAGTAGCCGACAAAATACCGCTAAGTATTTCGCCCGGCGTGTTAACGATTCAGCCAGCTCTCCACTTTGATAGGATGAAATAATAAAAATCACTCACAAAACAAAACAAAAAGAATTCAAATTTTTCCCCAGTAAACTACCAACCGCATTAAGAACGCTGATTCGTTTACAATCGGTGTGATTGGTTAAAAATGTTTGTTAAAAAAAAAACAACCGAGCAAACACAGATATTTCTTGGCTTTGCTATAGCTCAGCTGCTACTGCTGTTGTGGTAATTTCAAGAGGAGGGGCGGAGGGGGGGGGTGATGATAAGCGAGATTTAGCAGCTTTGGTAACAAGTCGCTAACTGCTAAAAGTCGTTCTAAAGCTCTGGGATTATCCTAAAATTGGAAAAAATTTTTTTCGCAAATCATGGCATGAATAAAATATCGGCAGTAATTAAGGATTAAATATAAAAGGGTGGAGGTGGAGGGCATATTGAAATAATAATAAAAACGAACAACTTAAAGGATATAAAACAGCAAAGTACCGAACCATTCCAGTCCATATCAAACTAAACCTAATTGAAGCGACCAATCTCAGTCAAATGAAAACCAAGCTAAACAAACTAACATAAAAAGAAACAAAAATGAAAGAAAAAAGAAACGAAAATGGCAAAGAGGAAGTAGAAATTTGCTGAAGTCAACTCATTGTCGATATGAAGTGATAATTCCTAAGAGATGCCAGACAGTTAGATTCCACATATCCTAAATCAAGTCAGTTATATGAATAATTTAAAAGGCTTTCAACAGAATCTTTACTAATTCAAGGATGTTGTAAATATCAGTAAAAATATTTTTGATTTTTTAATATTTCCATGTCAAAACTGAGAATAAAACCTGATGTGATATCAAATGTATTTGCTTTGTATCTCATAATTTACTCTATTTTTGCATTGTCTATTCATTTTTGATTTTAATTTTCATTTATTCATTATTTTTCTATTTATTATTTTCTATTTTTTCTTTATATTCTGTACCCCCAATTAAATCAAAAATACTAACAAAATGACATGACATCCTGTAGAAGAAACAATATTTGAAATAAATTAGAATTTTAGAATTAGAAATTAAGATAATTACAATTATGACGTTGATAAATTCAATGGAGATATCTCAAATTTAAATTGATTAACTCATTAATATTCATGAAATGTTTTTTTTTAGTAAAAACAAAACTGATTACGTGTATAAAATTTTGCTTCATTATATTATCCTTTCAAGCGGTAATAATGGCCACGGCCGGATGAAGCAAGGAAAAAAAGATAAACATTGAGAGATTTGAGCAAGGTCATCAAAAGTAGAATCGCTTAAGCCAACGAGGGGGCTTCTAACCAGCTACGGAATCTGCTAGAAATAGCTCATAGGCAATCTTGAAGTTACACACCAAAATATTACAGACTACATATTGTGTATTGTGGTCTTAGATAAAAAAAAAATGTGCCTGGTTGTGTGGTAAGAAGCTTGCTTCCCAATCATAAGGTTCCGGTTTCAGTCCCACTGCGTGGCACCTTGGGCAAGTGTCTTCTACGGTAGCCTCGGGCCGATTAAAACATTGTGAGTGGATTTGGTAGATTAAGACTGAAAGAAGCCCGTCGTAAATATATATATGTATTTGTGTATCTGTGTTTGTCCCCACCACCATCGCTTGGCAACCGATGTTGTTGTGTTTACGTCCCCTTAACTTAGCGGTTCGCCAAAAGAAACCCGATAGAATAAGTACTAGACTTACAGAGAATAAGTCCTAGAGTCAATTTGTTCGACTAAAGGCCGTATATCTGCTACATGAATGGGGACCTTTGTCTCACTACGGTAGGCACTTCTGTCTCTCTCGCTAACTTACTAAAATAATGCTTTTTGTGGCTAATGAGTTCTTTTTGACTCTTATTTCTAGCAATGCTGGTACTACTTTGTATTCTTGCCACTTTAGTGACGTTCATAAATTTGCCTTTAGGTTTTAAATCGCTAAAACTACAAGATTTTTCATTCTCTCTCTGTTTATTTTCTCTTATTCATTTTTGTTGAAGAGCATAGACTGTGAGTAGATAAGACGCTCCGTACAGAACAAGGAAGTGAAGTGAAATTTAGAGCAAAATGGTTACGAACCGATCTTATTTAACAAGCCAACACGTCAGCAGTCAGAGGGTTGAGTAAAAAAAAAAAATATATGTTTCCCAAAGGGAGAATATGAAAAACTTAGCACCTTAGCTGTGTCGTTCGTCTCAGTCGATCACCCTGTTCTAAATAATTAAAACGCAACGAAACGAAGCAAAGACTAATTTTCCAGGTATTCGTGAAATGGACCTCTGACAAGAAAAAAAAAATAAATGAAATGAAAAAAAAACAAAAAAACAACAACAACAAAACCTGGTATAACTTAGTTGACTCAAATGGGAAATATGTAATTAATTGTGTTATGGTTAGGTGACCATCGTTCTGGGAGGACCTAATTAGCTTCTAGTTCCCTTTAAAGAACCGATTATTAAAAACACTGAGGTAACGTGAATTCATTAAATGCAAAATGCTAATGGAAATGGAACCAACAAATACAAAAACAAGACAAAATTAAGGTTAACTGTATTCATTATAAATTCTAATTTATTTATTTCGCCCTTAGAAGAAAAAAAAAACAAAGACAAAAAAGAAACAAAAGCGAATTATTTGCTGAGGATAACAAGCAAAACAATTAGAATGATCTCGAGTTTTCTTATTTTCTACTTTTCTTTAACCTTTTGGAATTACGAGATGTATTTGCATAGCAAGCAACCTGATCTGAGATCGTGTGCTGGAACGAAAACAGTTTCAGCGTGGAAGGTGTTTATAAGCCATTTAAGAAACACACAAAAACCGTTAGATTCACTTCAACATTTAAATTTAATTTGCCAAAATATTTTCGTCGCTTTGAGACCGCAACCTGTTCACTCAAAGACTGAAGAATCTGAAATAAAACAAGAAAGGACATTACACAGAATAATGAAAACATAACAATGGTGTTGCCATATTGTGCAAACCAACTGGGAACAGTTTTATCAAAATCGATTCACAGAAAACCGATAAATCCTAAATTTCTCTCCTAAGCTATTAGCATAGTTCTGGGTGTATATATATTCTTTGATTCTTTTTAGTCATTTTGACTGCGGCTATGCTGGAGCACCGCCTTTTAGTCGAAGAA
>NC_068995.1:51966922-51970618 GCF_001194135.2 Octopus bimaculoides | reverse complement strand
TATATATATGTACAACGAGTTTGTTTCAGTTTCCGTCTACCAAATCCATTCAGATGGTTTTGGTTGGCCTGAGGCTACAGTAGAAGACATTTGCCCAAAGTGCCATGCAGTCACCGCGCAGCCACGACTGCACCTCTCTCTCTCTCTCTCTCTCTTTCTCCCCCCCTCTCTCTCTCTCTCTCTCCCTCTCTCTCTCTATATATATATATTTGTGTAGTGAACTGAGTGAGTTCAAATCCCATCTGAATCAAATACGGAATTCATCAATCTTTAATCTACAGGTATGAATAGAATATTAGTCCCATACGAAATATGAGAACGGAATCGATTGACTTTAATCTTTATTCTTTACAAATACTGACCTGATGTTAACAAAAAATAAAAATCAATAACATCGTAGTTATAATCATCTTTTTTCTCTATGCACGAAATACACACTGAATCTTGAAGTGAAAATATCACTTCATTCTCGCTCCCCATATTCATTCGGTTATATTTGCTTCGTTTTGTTATTGTTCCTCCCCTCTCTCTCTCTCTCTCTCTTCCTCTCTTTGAATGCACATTCTTCTATTCCATTAATCTGCAAACAGCCATCTAAGACGTTCACCCAAAGACAAACATTGATCGAAGCATACGGTGATAAGGTGGACGGTTGCAAAGCACTCTTAATGGAAATTGAAGCATCAATTCATAAGCTGCCCTAATAGACGTTTCTTAAATCTTGGTCAAATCCATTCTGAAATAAATTCAGAATCTATTAGCAGACTGATTTTGGATAGAAGCCATTATGACCAAAGTGTTATTATTCACGTAGAGGTGGAATAGCTAGAGTCGATCCCATACACACAATTCTTCTTCACTCTTCTTGTTTGACGTTGTTGCAGAAATTACACTTAGTAATGTTACTACTACTGTCACGGCTGCTGCTGCTGTTTTTGTATTTGATGCAGTTTCCATTATTGTCAGTTCCATTGTTGTTACTTGAGTTTACTGCTGCTGCTGCTGCTGCTGCTGCTCTTGTTGTTGTTGTTGTTGTTGTAGTTGCTGCTGCAAACGAACTTGAAGCATAATGTAGTTTAGAACTGTGATGTCGCGTATAATTGTAGTTTCTTTTCCCTCGTTCTTTTAAGTGCGACTTATTCCATTCAAAGAAATTCTTGGTTTGTGTCCAAGATTTTCTATGCCCCGATTGTTACTTTACAGCTTATGGCCAAAAAACTTATTCAATATTTTCTATATTTAGGGCGGTAGCTAGGAGCTCAGGGGCAAGTGAAGTAATAGACGTAGATGCTGTAGGCAATATATAACTTTGTGTGTGTGTGTCTTTGTGTTTTTGACAACCGGTGTTGGTTTGTTTATGTCCTCGTAACATAGTGGTTCGGCATAAAGAGAAGGATAAGATAAGTATCAGGCTTAAAAAGGAAATAATTACTAGGATTGATTTGTTCGTATAAAACACTGAAGACTGTACTCCAGCATGGCCGCAGTCCAACGCATCAAACAAGCAACAGGATAAACAATAAGGTATATGGTTAAATAGATAGTTGCGTCGATGGCTGTGTGGTTAGGAAGTTTCCATCGCAAAATGTTTACTGGTTCAGTCCCAACATGCGGAACGTTACGCAAGTGTCTTTACTGAGGCCTTGGGCCGACCAATGGTGTGTGATTATATCTGGTAGACAGAATCTGTGCGAAAACACAAAATACCCACTAACACACACGTTTCTATATATATATATATATACATATTCTTTTTTCTTTTATTTATGCGCCCTTTTAAAGCCTAGCCAGTGGGGTTCATTTTTAGTATTCTCGTTTTTGAGAGCAGTCAAGTTTCTTTCAGATATCTTCATTTTAAAAATCATCTCTGGCTAATCATTGTGAGGACGTTTGTGTTGCCCTGGCAGAGGTCTGCGCTCTCTGAATGTTCTTGTTACCTCGGCCTTCGCTAAGACGGAGGTATTGTTTTCAGTTGTGTTTGTCTCTGGACAAGATATCTCAAGAACCGTAGGATAGATTCGGATGGAAATTTCAGGGATGTTTGGCCTCGTGACTGGTACGAACTGATTAGGTTTTGGGATCGATCCGGTACTAGACAAGGATTCTGGATTATTTTCCCGTCTTTTTTTAACTTAATTTTTGAGAGCGACTGGGTTTATTTTTAGTGTTCTCATTTGCGAGAGCAGTCGAGTTTATTTCAGATATTCTCATTTTAAAAATCATCTCCAGCTAATCGTTGAGAGGACATTGGTGTTGCTTTGGTGGAGGCTTGCGCTCTCTGAATGCCCTTGTTATTATTGTAATTGCTGCTGCAGTTGTATCCCTACTTGTGGCTGCCTTGGTTACAGCAGTCGTTGTTTCTGCCACTACCATTGTCCTTTTTCTTTCACTCTTTTACTTGTTTCAGTCATTTGACTGCAGCCATACTGGAGCACCGCCTTAAAGGGTTTTTAGTCGAAGAAATCGACCTTCAGCACTTATTCTTCGTAAGCCTAGTACTTATTCTATCGGTCTCTTTTTGCCAAAACGCCACAAACAGATTAGCATCGGTTATCAAGCGACGTCGGTGAGGGCACAAATGGAGAAACAAACACACACACACACACAAACACATTTACATGAATACATACATACATACACACGTACACACACACACACACACATATATATGTGTGTGTGTAAGACGGGCTTCTTTCAGTTTCCGTCTACCAAATCCACTCACAACGCTTTGGCCATGCCGAGGCTATTGTAGAAGACACTTGCCCAAGGTGCCACGCAGTGGGAACGAACCCGGAACCATGTGGTTGGGAAGTAAGCATCTTACCACCCAGCCACACCTGCGCGTTGTTGTTCTAGCTATTATTCTTATAACCGTTAATGTTGTTATTGTAGTTGTTGTTGTTACTATTGTTCGTGTTGTTGTTGCTGTTGTCTTCGTCGTCGTCATTTCTCTCGTTATTCTTGCAGTTGGGTTTCATTGATATTGTTGTTGCTGCTGCTGCTGCTGCCGCCGTTCTTTTAGCTATCATTGTTGTTGTTGTTGTTGTTTGCTGTTGAATAATATCCGCAGTTCTCCTGATGATATTCTCCATATCAATCAATCAATGACAGCAAAAATAAACAAATAAAGAAATAAGGAAATCAACACTCACATAAATAAATAAATAAATAAATAAATAAATAAATAAACGAATGAATAAATAAATAAATAAATAAATGAATAAATAAATGAATGAATAAAGGAATGAATAAAGGAATGAATAAATAAGCGATCATCAAGCGAAATGGTTGCCAGTGCAATCAGTGAGTATTGATATTTTACCCGTGGCAGTGTCTTATGAAAGACTTTATGACTTTTTACTAATCAGACAAGCTTGCTAAGAACAACCAATTCCAAGGTTGGTAGACTCACACCACATTCACCACCACCGCCTCCGCGACCACCACCACTATCACCACCACGGCCGCCACCAATACTAGCACCTCTGCCACTATCATTACCTCCATCACTAAGGCCAACGCTGCTACTAAAATCGCCACCACCACCACTACCACCGCCATCAGGACCCCTACTACTACTAACCCCACCTCTACCACCACTACTACCGCTCAAAAACTAACGCCGTCACCTCCACTGCCACCAGCACCGCTACCATGGCCGCCGCTACAACAGCTACTACTATCACCAGTGACACC
>NC_068995.1:51962589-51966874 GCF_001194135.2 Octopus bimaculoides | reverse complement strand
GTGACACCACCACCGCCACCACCACCACCACCACCACCATCGCCATCACCGCGGTTCTCGCGACCAGCACCATCCCCACCAACTGCACTATCACCTCACCACAAACACCACTATAACCTCCACCATGACCACCATGACCACCACCACCACCAACAACAACGGAACTCCGGTACCTTTACCAAATTCATCTTTCCCAGCAAGTGTCACATCCTCACCGTCATCGTTGTCTTCTTCTAAACCTTCAATTTCTCCTGCCTCTCTTCCGCCATCTCCTTCTTTTTCCATCATCACCATCATCATGATACAGATACTTCTGTTGTTGTTGCTGCTGCTGCTGCTGCTGCCGAAGAAGATTGTCACACGCGCTTTACATTGCCAGCAGTAACAATAGGTAATAATATATAAATATCTGTTGCATCAGAAGCAGTAACAGCGGCAGCAGCAGTAGCAACAGTAGTAGTAGTAGTAGTAGTAGTAGCAACAGTATTAGTAGTAGTAGTAGTAGTAGTAGTAGTAGTAGTAGTAGTAGTAGTAGTAGTAGTAACAATTGTCCTCGTTATCATTCTACTTGATCTTTTCATTGATTTTTCTCACCTACAAAAAAAAAAAAAACAACACATTCACACACACAAACAGCATAAAAAAAGGCAGCAACAAAACCAACATAATCTTACCTAACGGTTGTGCTTCAGACAGATTCGTGATGATCAAAAGATATCTCCTGGCTTAACAGTAAACACTCTTCTTCCATGCTGTGACCGTTGATTTTCGTGCTGAAAGAGAGTAAGCGCAACAAACAATACGCAGATTATCACGTGATCTAGCCATGCTAGTGTGAACCAATTAAATACGTTTAATGTATGAACATAAACAACATTAAAACCAGGAACAAATACATGATGAAAAGAAAGCGAAAGCAGCCGGTAGTAAAACTATAGTTTGAATTTTCTGGCATGCATACTTGACAGGAGATAGGAGACAAGTCTGGATATGTTTCGGTATTATTATAAGCTCATCTCTAAATTATAGAATATTACCTTCATATTCCGGCGCAAAATCCTTTGATAGTAATTTGTACATCTGTTGTGTAAAATAATAAATAACTCCAAATATATTCTATATAAGGGAGATTGGAAATTTAACTGGAAATACGTACGAAGCGAGAAGAAAACAATATTTTCTTCTACTGTAAACACAAGGCCCGAAGTTTTGGGGGAGGGGTCAGTCGATTAGATCGAACCCAGTACGCAACTGGTACTTAATTTATCGACTTCGAAAGGATGAAAGGCAAAGTCGACCTCGGCAGAATTTGAACTCAGAACGTAGCGACGGGTGAAATACCGCTAAGCATTTCTCCCGGCGTGCTAACGGTTCTGCCAGCTCGTCGCTGGAAGACAACAATATTATACAATCACTGGCATAATTTTCATTTTTCTTACAAGTTATACAATCAGGAGATAATTTCAGTCATGTTTTAGACTTATTTCAAGTTCATCAGCGAAGGCAACCTTTCACAGAAGTTACTGTCGGGAAATATTTCTTTAAAAGTGAATTCGGTTCTAATCTCAGTTTATCACAGCATTCACTGCGCTTTTCAGTCAAAGACTCTCTAACTAAATCTACAAGACTGTACATTAGTTTAGCACAGAAAACTAGGGGTGTTTGTGGATGAATCATTTAACTGCGGAAGTAAATCAGTTTTATATACCAATCCCTCTTTCGTTGAGAAATGTCATGTTTGAAACTATTTTGTATTGAGATAAGTCAAGATTACTGAAGAAACATGACATGCAGAGAATCTCAATTTTGCTTTCGGTAGATAACATCGTTAAAGGAATAATCGTGAAATTTAATTTCACAGTAAAAGGGTTAGATAATAATATTTTAATAAATGACAAAAATAATTTTAAAAAATACGATTAATGTAATAAATGTGCGCGTGTGCGTGTGTGCAAGTGTGCGGACTTTGCGCTCTCCAAGCCATAGAGTGCAAGAGCACCAAGTACTTTTGCTTTCCTATAAGGATTGCAGACAAAAACGATGGCAAGCATGGCTAATCCAAGTCGAGTTTGGCTGTTGAGGATTCCCTGCTCAGTCAATTCGGAGAGTTCTTACAACCGTTAGAATAAGAGGAACAGGGAGGAAGGTAATTGTACGCCGAGTGGGAGAGACAGTAGATTCAGAGAAAGACTCTCTTGGTGTTTATGGAGCAAGAGAGAGAGAGAGAGAAAGAGGGAGGGGCTATGTCGAGGAAGCCAGGAAGACAAAATGAGCAGGGACTAAGCTAGCGGTGCCGCGTCACGGTTAGGGTCCATTGTCAAAACGTTCAATGGTTATTGGATATATCGTATGATGTCATTAAAGGTGAAAAAAGAAGCATCATAGCCTATTAGATGTATTCAATCACATATGTATACATGGCGTTAGCTGTACAAATACACACTCGCGCTCACACATGCGCGCGCACATACACACACGTACGTGCGCATAATCACATAATCGTACACGCATAAACGCATGCACACACATATAAATAAATATATAACATCTAAACTTTGATATACATTTATATGTATATATACAAACATATACATATCTATCTGTCGATCTATTTATCTATGTATACATATATATATACATGTAGTTATTTATGTTCGTATATATATATATATATATATATATATATATATATATATATATATATTCATATATGTGAATCTATATGAGTGTGTATGTACGTATGTGTGTATGTATGTGTGTGTATGTATGCACACACACGTACACACATATGTACATATGCAGACACATATAGACAGGAATATATATATTCTTTTCTTTTGTGTCATCCCTACTAATGCTGTCCACTTAAGAGGGAAATATTTAGTGTGCATATGTATATCAATGGTAGATTACGTGTGCACGCATGTCTGTGAAAATTGTTCTGAGAAAGTAATATATCGTATTAGCGATAGAAAATATTGATGTGACGGCAATATACTCCAACCAATGTGTCACTTCAAAAGGCATTTTCCCGACGCAGTGTTTATAGTGTCGGCAGAAAAATTAGTTTTTCTCTGATGTACATCATAGCGTCCAAACATATACAGTTTAACGCGTCATTAATTGACTAATCGAAGTGACTGCCACCAAATGAGTTCTTTATGCAAATGCGTTTCTCCAATGTAATGAGTTCCTTAATTCTAGTAGCTATAGATAGAATATCTTCGTGGGCATTTGTAGACAGATCAACCGTACTGGTCAGTTCCTGATAAGGTTCCAATAACAATTAAAACTGTTCACAAGGATACATTTAATTTTCTTTTATGGAGATGCGTGTGCGTTAGGGCAGTAAATTCAGCTTGATTTTAAAAGATTTGATAATTCACTGCGAAGCATATTACAGTATCGAAACACACTAATAGCTTATAGTTGGAGAAGTCTCAATGACTGAAATGTTTTTGTAAAATTATTTTAGCATTTTCTACCTTGACTTTTTTTCCACACACACACACACACACACACACACACACACACACACACACACACACACACACACACACACATGTATATATATTCCAAACGAAGCCGATAACGTCCACAATGGATCCGACAACATTGCCAAACATTTCATTTGGAATTGCAAGACATCGTATTCGAATTTCATTTTTTAAATCATCAATTGTCGCTGGTTCTGCAGTGTAAACCTTATCTTTGAGATGTCCCCATACAAAAAAGAAAAATCCATTGCCGTGAGGTCTGGAGAACGAACAGGAAATTCAACGCTACCTCTCCTCCCAATCCATTTGTTTGGACTTGCTGCATCGAGGTAAGCCCGTACATCACAAAAACAACAATACATTAGTGATCGTCTGTCAAAGAGTGAGTAAATCTTTTTGGGACACCCTGTATATATTTATATATATATAAATTCACACACATTATATCATCGGCTCCGAATGAAGAAGCGTGATGTTCTCGGTGAAATTTGAACTGAAAAACGCAAAATAATAGACAGCTAAACCACCAGCAGGATTTTTTCTCCGAAACTCTAGTGATTCAGCCAATCCAACTCTTTATACGTGTCTGGATGTTTGCGTATGCGTGTGTTTTATATGTATCGGTATGTGTTTGTGTATGTATATCTTGACATTACATATATACATTCATAGCTGTACAACTATATAGGCACACCCACCTCTCTCTGTCTGTCTGTCTGTCTGTCTGTCTGTCTGTCTGTCTGTCTCTCTCTCTCTCTCTCTATATATATATATATATATATATATAT
>NC_068995.1:51960882-51961617 GCF_001194135.2 Octopus bimaculoides | reverse complement strand
TATATATATATATATATATATATATATATATATATATATATATATACACACACAAACACACACACAAGTATATGTGTGTGAGCATATGCGTCTATTAATAATTGTAATGTATTTATTGTGTCTTGTGTCTATTTACAGTCTGACATTACAGAATTATGAAATATGTGTGTGGGGGTGAATGTGTTATTTTTGGGGTTAATGAGACTATCAGATGATCTTATATATAAAAGTAGAAATATACACGTACACAATCATATCAACGCTCATTTTTAAAAGCTTCCACATATATCATGCTGTTATAATTAATATACACGCTTATCTCGGCTTGTATGGTGATGAGTACCTATTTCAGTATATTTGTTGAAGTATATACACAGATGTATGCGTAAATGTATATGTATATATATACAGAGAGAGAGCGAGAGAGAGGAAGAGAGAGAGAGAGAGGGGAATAGAGAGAGAGAGAGAGAGGAAGAGAGAGAGAGAGAGAGAGAGAGAGAGAGAGAGAGAGGGGCATATGTATGTGTATGTACATATATACATACATATAAAAGTATATATACTTATTCATTTATTCTTTTACTTGTTTCAGTCATTTGATTGCGGCCACGCTGGAGCACCGCCTTTATCGTTCTCTTTAGCCGAACCGCTAAGTTACGAGGACGTAAACGCATCAATATCGGTTGTCAAACGATGGTGTGGGGACAAAAACAGAGACACCAAAATCTATATATA
>NC_068995.1:51955941-51959714 GCF_001194135.2 Octopus bimaculoides | reverse complement strand
GACTTAGCCCTCCCATAAAATTGCTGGCCTTGTACCAACATTTTAAACTAATGCTAGTCATAAATAATAATAATAATAATAATAATAATAATAATAATAATAATAATAATAATAATAATAATAATAATAATAAGAAGAAGAAGAAGAAGAAGAAGAAGAAGAAAAAGAAGAAAGCAGGAAGAAAGAGATTCCAGGGTGTCGTATCATCTCTACTCCAATCTCTCCCTCCCGTTTTTATAATAAATAATACTTTGACAGAACTCCCTCACAGACATCGCAGAAGATTAACTTATTTTCCTGCCAAATAATTTGTTTGATTGGCAAATATGTTTAAACCAATATTTCTTACACTCTTGGCCAATGGTCAAGCTATGTTTTGCAAAAGTCTACTTTTTTATTTTCATCTTCTCATTTTCTGTTGTCATAACAATCCCCTTTCTTCATGTGCAAGTAGGATAAATTCTGCTGAAGGTCGTACGTATTTACATTATTCTTCTCACTTTTCGGTTCTTCGGTAAAGTCCAAATATTTTGAGTGGAAGCAGATAAATTAAAATGACCCAAATACACGATGGATTACTTTATTTTATCGATCCAAGAAATCTGGAAGTGAAAGCAAAAAAAAAAAAAATAAATAAAATATAAATACTGTCCCGAGTCCTAGGACTCGTAAATCCGGTCACCCAATTTCATTGCCCCATAAGTGTGCGAGATCACAACCGTCCCCTTGAACGATACGCCGCCACTCTGTTGCAGGAGTACTCATTTACAGCTGAATGAACTGGAGCAACGTGAAATGAAGTGTCTTGCTCAAGAACACAATGCAGAGCTCGGTCCGGAAATCGATACCGCGATCTTGTGATCGTAAGTGCAACACCTGAACTGCTGGGCTACGCATTTTCATCAGAACGTGAAGAGATGAAGTTAAATACCACAAAGCGTTCTGTCTTATGGTGTACTGATTCAACTAAATCCATTGATTCAAACTGAGAGAGAGAGAGAGAGAGAAAGTAGCCAGGTGTTGGATAAAAGCTGTTTATTTTCAACTTTTGTTCCTCTCAGGGATCCACTAAGGCAGTGTGCTTGTAGAAACGTTAGCACGCCGGGCGAAATGCTTAGCAGTATTTCGCCTGTCTTCATGTTCTGAGTTCAAATTCTGCCGAAGTCGACTTTGCCTTTCATCCCTGTCGGATCGATAAAATAAGTACCAGTTGAGCACTGGGATTGATGTAATCGACTTAGCCCCCTTCTCTCTCGAACTTACTGGGCTTATGCCAAAATTTGAAACCAATCTAGTGCAATGATGTGATACGCCACATGTCGTATATAACAATATAATTCTATATACGTGTAAAACAATACTCCGTAGTACAGCGCGAGGTGGAGTACAGCTGTGCGTGGTTCTAATAACTTCCTACTTCAAGCAGTTGTTAGCTGATAGATGAAAGCCACAATAGCTGCAATGACAGCCTTCATGTTTAATAACAATGCTTAATTATTTCTAAACAATCCTTGTAATTAACTAATTTCCCGGTTCCTGTGTATTCTGTCATCAGATTAATTAGTATTAATATTCAATTACATTGTACTGAAGCCGTATTGTTATAGTCGTCGTTGTTGTTGTTCTTGTGGTTGTTGTCGCTTTTGTCTTCGTTATTATACTCGACGTTCTTTAACTCTATTTCAGCTTTGATCGGAGAGAACTATGGTAACAATCGTTCCAACCGTGGCTATCTCATAATGTATCTGGAACCAATATGTCGCTCGATTGTAAAAATTGTACGATTTGGTTCCAGGCAATTTAGCTACTCTTTCCAACAAATCAGCCACCGCAATAGAGGCTGCTTGGTGTTACGCATGCTGTCTATCCCCAGGTCACACACACACACAGGCACATAGACACGCGCACACACAAGCACACTTAGACATATGTGTGTGTATGTGTGTGTGTGCGCGTGTGTGTGTATGTGTGAGCATATATAATTACAATGATATACAAATCTCAAAAACCCTTGTGAAATTACCCAGAGTTACCTGGCCGAAATATTAACTTATTTCGCTGTAAAGACAATAAGGTTTAGAAACTGCGTTCGATTCAGTAAGCGTTTGAATGTGGTTTTCATTCCAATAATATCTTTAAAATCTTATCAGATTGAGTGGTATACTATTTGTAAAATTTCATAACAACCAAAGCACACACACATACACACATCATCCCCACACACAGACGTGCGCGCGTAAATATGCATGCATATTTATGTATGCATGTTTATATAATTTTGTGCTTGTATATATATATATATATATATATATATATATACACAAACGCTCGCATATATATGTACATACATACTTACATATATATATATATATATATATATATACATATACATACACATATTGAACATGTGCTTGAGTGTATTGACTGTATATAAGAAGAGCAACGATATTACTAAAAGACATATTAATCACGATTTTAATAAATATTAATCAATATTCGCGAGTAAGTATCAAGCAATAATTTCGCAGAAACAGTAATTTCGCAAATGGAGAAGATTCACAGTCCTTAAGTGCGTTCTTATTGAGTCGATATAGTATTTACTACTCAAATATTAGGGTTACGCAAGGCGGCGAGCTAGCAGATTCGTCAGCACGCCGGATAAAATGCTTAGCGGCATTTCGTCTGTCTTTACGTTCTGAGTTCAAATTCCGCCGTGGTCAACTTTGCCTTTCACCCTCCTTTCCATTGTTAGCCTTGTGTCAATATTTGAAACGAAATTCTCGGGTCTCTTAAAACGCTTGACCTTGTGCCGATGGTAGAAAGTAATATCACCGAGAGAATGGTTTCAAATAAGAGTTAGAGGCCAGTGTTGTGACAGATACAACTGTGGTATTTAATCTTTGAGGTCTGAGTTGAACTTCTGCCCTGTCCGACCGATTTCGTCTTTTATCTCTAAGACATCGAAGTCCAGGCTTCAATTTTTACCTCTGTGGAGTTGTATCCCCAGATTTGTTTTCCATCCCTGTGAAGTTGGGCGCATGAATTTGCCTTTGACTCACCCCTATGGGGTTGCGAGACTGAGTTTGTCATTTATCTCTATGTAATCGAAAGTTCCAATGAGTAATTTATCCACATGGAACAGAGGGTACGCGGTTGACTTTCATTGCGGTCGTCAGTAGAGATGATTAATATAAATACCAATGGTATACTGATTATTGATTCAATCAAGTAGTCACTTCCAAGAAACATTTATTGCCTACTCTAAAAACTAGAAATCAATATCGTTAATAAGAACGACCTCCATCGATAGGTAACTTCGTCGATATATTTCGATATTTAATTGCATCTATCCACTTTATGTCCTGAGTTCAAATCTCACCGAGGTCAATTGTTTTCGTTCCCTAGGTTAAATAATATGAAGTTCAAGTCAAGTGCTGAGGTTAAACTTCAGGTCTTGTGCCTATAATGGAAACACTTATTATTATTATTATTATTATTATTATTATTATTATTATTATTATTATTAGGGTTGTGAGCTGTCAGAATCGTTAGCACGCCGGGCGAAATGCTTAGCAATATTTTGTCTGTTGCTACGCTCTGAGTTCAAATTCCGCCGAGGTCGACTTTGTATTTCTATCTTTTGGGAGTCTATTAAATATTGATCAGTTGAACACTGGGGTTGATGCAATCGAAATACCCGCTTCCCAAAAATTTCCGGCCTTGTGCCTTTAACAACAGAAAGGATTATTATTACACTCCTCCTCCTCCTCCTC
>NC_068995.1:51950093-51955672 GCF_001194135.2 Octopus bimaculoides | reverse complement strand
CGGTAGACTGTCGAGCATTAAGATCACAACTAAATACGAAAAATGCTTTGCGGCATTTTGTTCCATCCTTTTAGCATTCTGATTTTAAATTTCTCTGATATCAACTCACTCGTTTATCCTTCCGGGGTCGATAAACGAAGTCACTATCAATAATCGATACAGATTCAATTGATTTCACCTTTCCCCAAAACCCCCAACATCGCCACACACCCAACACCAGATATTCGCCTACGCCTATGTTTTTTTTTTTTAAAATCTTTATTATTAATGCGAATAAAAGCAATAATGATAATACGAATTCTCAATATCGATAGCAAAATCAATAGGAATATGACTTAAAGGTCAATAAAACCGTCATGAGTGGAATGCCAAATATGAAATGAAACAATTACACGAGCGAGTATAGTTTGAAAAAAAAAATGTTTCCACCTCGATGCTGTGTATCAGCATAAAAGGACAAATCTGCCATTGAAGAACATGTTGCGTTGATGTTGGGGAAATTTTAAAATGATGGGAATAATTTGATCATCTTGAAATACAATATAGAAGGCGTAGATAAGGCTGTGTGGTTTAGAAGTTCGTTTAAGCCACCTGGTTTTCGGTTTCAGTCACACTGTACGGCACATTGGGAAAGTGTCTTCTGTTATAGTGCCGCAGGCCTACTCTTCTACACTTCCTTTTTTAAACTCTATCATTTATTCTGTCGCTTCTTTTCTTCGAACCGCTTATTTGCAGGGACACAAACGAACTAACAGAAGCTGTCAAGTGAGTGGGGGGACAAACAGAAACACAAATACACACACACACACGCTCGCGCGTGCATACACGGGATTTCATATCGCGTGATGGCTTTCTACACAGTTTCCTTCGACCGGAGTCATTCACAAAGCTTTGGTGGCCCGAGGCTATTGTAGTAAACACTTTCCTAATGTGCCGCGCGATGGAACTGTGTCTAACATCGACCCCAGTGCTCCACTGGTATTCATTTTATCGACCCCGAAAGGATAAAAGAAAGTCGACCTCGGTAGAATTTGACCGAGAACATAAAGATAGACAGAATGCCGCTAAAAGGACCAGGAATATTGAATGCTCGGAATAGTCAATTATATCCACTCAACCAATTTATAAACTAATCTATATAGTTTATCGATACCCTAAAGATGGACGTCAATTTGAAATTCGTCATAATTTGAGCGCAGAAATTAAGTTTGGTCAGGTGCAACAATATAACTACATCATTGTGCTCAACATCCTACGTTTCTGTTACTCCGATCCTCTACAAAAACTTCTATGAAAAGCATAAGGTCACAAGATTTTGTAATGAGAAGAGGCGGAGGCGG
Source organism: Octopus bimaculoides (assembly GCF_001194135.2). NCBI lineage: Eukaryota > Metazoa > Mollusca > Cephalopoda > Octopoda > Octopodidae > Octopus > Octopus bimaculoides. Next base: position 51,954,332 of record NC_068995.1, on the reverse strand, counting down.
TTGATTAAATCTACCAACCAAGCGTTTGTTATTTTATTTCGTATTATCGATCCCGGCATCATATATGCCTCTGCGGTATTTGAACTCAGAACATAAAGAGATGTAAATGAATTCATTGAATCCATTGCAGTTTTGTCTGATACCCTAACCATTTTGCTATCCTATCGCCTTTCAGCAGCCTCATAATGAACCTTTGGCTGTACAATTATCAGACATTCAGAAGTAAGATTTCAGTAAACCAAGTTGGCACCAAAGTTTTCGTCTCCTCGGAACCAATCCAATTAAATTGCCGATTCTTGAAACTCTCATTGTCATACTTTTCTGAATATAATTTGTGGCTTTGTGTCTAAAATTAATCAATAATTGCAATTTCTTGTGAAACGTATTGCTTTATATTTATTGATTCACTTTTACTAGGATCATGGCTGCTAATAATTTATAGGAGAATAAAGGGGAGTAAATTAGGAGAATCCCTAAGGTGTCAAATAAAAAGCATTATGCATATAGTTGAGTCTCTTTAGGTTCTGAGTCTGGATCCTGGAGATTTGGAATTTAATTCTAATGGATTCAATACAGTCGTCTGCATCTCTTTGTCAAACGGTTTTTGTTTCTTATTTTGTGCGAAAGTTACAAGGAATTATTTTACGAGTTATCGTTGATAATTCCGTTGAATTTTGAACAGTGAAATCCATAAAATTATTGAAATAGAGTTGAGCTAGACACGTTAAAAGGAAGTATAAAAATGATGGATGAAAAACTTGACAAACTAGATTCAGAGAAAAGGCAAAAGAAAGACAGGATGACAACAAACAAGATGGTAGAATATGATGGTGGGACGAATTGAATAGCTTTGACAAAAATTGATGGCAGGACAGCCAAACCCCAAAGCTATGGAGAGATAAAGGGAAGCTTTTATTTTGCAGTAGGGTTCGATTGATTGATTGTCTGATGGTTGTTTAGCCACATATCAATAATGATCAAGGAGAGCTATGACCAAAGGAGTTCAAATCTGGAAAATCCCATCTCTTCTCCTGATGGTATCTTTGACGACATTAATCAATGTGTAATTTTTTTTCCCCAAGATTATTCTGTGTAATTTAAGAGAGATTTGTCTGCTTTTTCTAACTGCACACGCGATCACTGGTGAGCTCCCCTTGCAGTTTCGTTTCACGGCAAAGTAAAGTAATAGCAGAGCTGAAATGGTACTCTTCGTCTCTGAATATCGAACAGTATTTTATTGTTGTGTGCTCAAAACCTATTCTTGTGTGCTTAAAACCCATATGGATCAACATTCCTCACTTTGGTGTCAATGAAATGATTAACAATTATTTAATCGATATAAAGGTCTATGTCACGAGTCAAAGGGAGAGCCTCGATGCAGTGGTTTGTTCGGCTGGGAATAACAGATTACTCTATATTGAGATGGTAACCATAAAAAGGAAGGGACTCATTAGATAATATAGCTCTAGAATAATAGTTTGGTCCCAACTGGATCACCCGTTCTATTTGGGTCTATTGGATTCGTACTGATCTAGAGTTATGCAAAACTATCAGCAAATTCCTCTAAAATCACATGATAATAGGAGAAAGGAACAACATTTTAGATGATGCAGCTGCAGACTGGTCGGGTGGTCGCGATTGAAGTACCGTTGGAACTTAAGTCTACTTGGTCCATGTTGGACTGGGACTGTACAACAATATCAACGAATGATCCTAAAATAACGTGGAAGTATTTAAAAACGAAGAACACATTCAAATAATTAAGTTCTAGAATGAGATCTAGATTGGTTCTTGATTTTAGGTTTTGATCCGTGTTGAGTCAGGAGGGGTAAATCGATTACATCGAACCCTAATGTTCCACTAGTAATTAATTTATCGACCTCGAAAGGATGAAAGACAAAGTCGATCTCGGCGGAATTTGAACTGAGACGGACGGAATACTACTAAGCATTTCGACCGGCGTGCTAACACTTCCGCCAGCTCCCTGCCTTATCACTGCCTTTCTCTCTCTCTCTCTCTCTCTCTCTCTCTCTCTCTCTCTCTCTCTCTTAACGAACAAAAATTAAATGAAAATACGTAATGTAGAAAGGGTCTGATTTTGTTAAGTCCAAAGACTACACTGTACACATTCCGGCCATATAAATCTCATCAGCGCAGCATAGCCTTAATAGAAAGCAACAACATCTTCCAATGACTTTCCGTGCATACAGTATTTTGTATAAAAATTATTCCCAAGATAATAACATTATTATTTCAATCTTTTGTTCATTTACTGATTTCAATCTTCTGGAAAGCGGCTTTACAGGAGCACCATATGAACATGTTTGTAACATCGTATTTTTTTTTTTTATCAGTCAAGACGTTTTTCAATGTACACGTTCTTTTCAAAATGGAGAGATTTTGCTTTGTAAGAATGAAGCCAGCAGCTGTTGTTCATTAAAGTTGTTTTAACACATAGAGAGTTCCATTTCCTGCCTACAACCAAAGGCTGTTTATCTACATGATTTATATATTGTAGAAACTATGCAATATATATTTTAAGTATCTTTATTCATTGATTTCTTATGTCCTCTTTGACATATAGGAAAGAAACACAAACCAAAATTACACAAGAATTGTAGTTATATGCACTTTCATCGATAAACACATACTTTCTAACAAACACTCACATCTGTGCACGTATGTATGTTTCTTTTCTATTCTTTTATTTTCTTACCATTTAAATTCTTCCTTTGAAGAAAGTGCTAGTTTCCAACAAAGATACAAATCTCCATCACTGGAATGAAGATAACGAAAACAATGTCACATTTTAAGCCCGAGAGAAGTCTTGCATAGATTTATTGTTCCACTTACAGATTGCATTTGTAACGTGTGAGTCAGTTGGTTGATTTCTTTTTCTGAAAATTTAAGCTCTTTCAGATTGACAGTTAGACATTTATATACGAAAACAAGTGTTTCAATTATTATTTGAAGAAATGCAAATATACAGAAGCTGGAGGTTTCACAGCAGTTGTCCATAGTTATCTTCTTTCTCTTTGAAAATCAAAGAGATATGCACATCTGCTGTATGTATGCATCCATGTATGTATGTATGTATGTATGTATGTATGTATGTATGTATGTATGTATGTATGTATGTGTCTCTTCTATTTTTAATTGGGATAAATCTTCCCTTGAGGAGGGAGCCAGTTTCCTACAGAGATACAAGGCTCCATCTTTGGGATGTACTTAATACAGACAAATTCACATTTGGAACTTGAGAAAAGTCTTGCATATTTTTACTGTTCCACTCATAGATTGTATTTGTAATATACGAATTAGCCGGTCGGTTTCTCTTTCTGAAAATCCCAGTTTATCCAGATTATCCTTTAAGCATTTACTAACAAAGCCTAGTGCTCCAATTATTATTGATATGAATATGAATTCATAGTCTGGATATAGAAGCTCGAGGTTTCGAAGCAGTTGTTCATAGATATATTTTCCTTTGATTGATTTTCAAAGAGATATTTATATCTGCAGGGCAGCTGACCTCTATGATGGTACATACCTTTGTCCCTCTGTCCCAAACAACAATATCCGGCCTGTTATTTTTACATTTGATAGAAGTTTTGATGTATGTATGTATGTATGTATGTACGTATGTATGTATGTATGTATGTATGTATGTATGTATGTATGTATGTATGTGCAGATTTGTATGTTTTATGTATGTATTCCCATGCATATAGTTATATAGCTACATGTCTAGACATGCTCATAGATATTTAAATGATTAACTTCTGGAAAGTTTTACAGATTTCCACAGTTCCTTTAATGGATTGGATCTGTAGTCTTCGAATTAGCTTTCTCCTTTCTGGATTTTAAGACGCCTAATTTCTCAAGATTGGTATTTAGGCAGTGTGTTACATATGCCAGGTCCCCAATAATTACAGGTATAAACCTGAACTTGTAATCTGGATAAAGTAACTGCAGATTTCTCAATATTTCAGCATGAGTGTTCTTTTTTTCACTGATCTTCAGCTTTATGTTAACATCCGCTGGGCAACTAAATTCTACCAATGTGCACAGTTTCTCTTCTCTATTCCAAGCCTTTATATCAGATCTGTTGTGCTTACATTTTATTGAAGTCTTCACTGGTGCATTCCACAAGTATGCTTATGTATGTACGTATATATGTATGTCCTTCTCTCTCTCTCTCTCTCTCTCTCTCTCTCTCTCTCTCTCTCTCTCTCTCTCTCT
>NC_068995.1:51948758-51949359 GCF_001194135.2 Octopus bimaculoides | reverse complement strand
TATATATATATATATATATATGTGTGTGTGTGTGTGTGTGTGTGTGTGTGTGTGTGTGTGTGTGTGTGTGTGTTTGTGTGTGTATATGTATGCATATATAATATAAATATATATATACACACCCATATTATATATAAATTATCGATTGAAATCTTGTTAATGAAAATATTATTTTCGACATACTGTGATGACGGACTGAGATACAAACATGTTAGAAATTGATATCGGCTACACTTATCATATATGAATAGATACTTCATATAACACACACACACACATGTCTACATGTAATATATATATATATATATATGTATGTGTGTGTGGTTGTATACGTATATATTACACTAATAAGCACATATTTTTTTACATAAAATATTGGTGTAGATATTCGTACGTAATTATATACAGACACACAAAAGCACATATATGCACAGATACACACATACACACACATAGTTATATATGTATATATATTGTAATCTCTGTGTATGTATTGGCGCGTGTTCGGTTCTAAAAAGTTGTTACGTTCTTGGCAAACAGCCCTAGATAACATATCTAGAAATAGAAATTTTAACTCCAACATCCTCCCCCTCTCTCTCTC
>NC_068995.1:51941987-51944097 GCF_001194135.2 Octopus bimaculoides | reverse complement strand
TATATATATATATATATATATACAGACGTTCATACATGAGCACACTCACACACACGCGCACACGCATAAATATTCGGATTGCATTCATAAATTCCGTAATCGACTGAGTTATCTTGTAGTTTTCATATGAAAAAAGTTATATCAACTCTCTATCTTTGGAATACTTAGACAAATAAACGAAAATTCAGTAATTGCTATTTGTGTTTATCGAACAAATGAATCAGTCATCGTAGAAATCGGCGATGAATCCTTTCTTACTCTCTGATAGTATTTTTCTTTTAGAGAATAAAACACACTTTTCTTGTTAAAAAGGAACGAATAGAATTATATTATTGTTGTTTAAATGCAATTATATTTCTGTTTAGCATTTCAAACACAAAGCGAAAAATGAATTTATAAATGAAGCAAAAAGCAGAAAACGTTGAAATGCAGTAACAAAAAAGATAATTAGAATAATCTTTATAATTATGAAAGAAAATGTTTTTAAATCGAGCAATTTGCTTAATTATTTCACAATATGTTTTTCCCTTTTCTCTTTCTCTTTTAATTATGTTCCATTTTTGAATATTAATTTATAAATTTAATCAAGCTTAATTAATCCGTTGCAGTCGTGAATGTAATAACACAATTTTTCTTCACATCGGAAGACATGTGTGAGCACATATCCGCTACAGATTGGCGCCAACAGTTATATTTGCAAGCTGCCAGTCAGCCAAACGGACAAGCAGACAGAATACCAAATAAAACCAAATGCACAGTTATTTAGATAGATTGATAGATAGATAGAAAGAGAGAAAGAGAGAGAAAGAGAGAGAGAGAGATAGGAGGGAGGGAGATAATATAAAGATAGAGAGATAGATGCAAATCAAGGAAGACAGAAAAATAGATAGATTTACAGATAGAATAACATGTATGCATGCATTTATGCACATTGTGTAGAAACTAGGTCATTTGGCTGGTGTGTGTGTGTATATGAATGCATACGTCTATGTATATATGTATGTATGTATGTATGTATGTATGTATGTATGCATATCGGGATAGTCATTTTCACGCGCGTTTCAAGTTTTAACTTGTTATTGTTGTGTTATCCTCAGTTTGCTCCGGAAGTTGGTTGTGCGGTAAGATGTGGCCAACGTATCCATCTTCTTTGTAATATTGGAACCATCCCATCTTGCATTACTGAATCGCATAGGATGTAGTATGAGTGTCTGAATATTTTGCCATCTCTTTGCAGCCGAGTCTATTTCTCTATGCTGGAAGATTCTGTCAACCGTAAATCCTTTATATTCTTGTTACAATAATCTAGTGAGAATATAGTGAAACACTCACGACACAAATGGATCGTTTGGCTATTGGTTGCAATAAGAAGAGTAAAAACACTTCACAGTCATTCCAGAAAGCCTAACATACAACTGATACAATTTCCATTGTGTTATCAAACCTTTCTCTCTGGTGAATGGGGAAATTCGTGAACCTGCATTCTCTTACGTCTTTCGTTTCCATTTTGTTTATATATTTCTCATATACTATGTCATCAAATACATGTGTTTAACATATTTGAGGTGGATATGTTGTAAGATTTCCATCCTTCCAGCTGGTTAAACTGATTACTTTTTTGCTCGTATAGACTACCAGTGGCTTCAAACATTTTGATAGAATGTCTGTTACAGAGCTTGTGTATACTGTTTAGATTTGAATGATCGTACGTATATATATATATATATATATATATATATATATATATATATATATATGTACGTACGGATGTACACATACTTCTATATTGTCTTTATCTGTATGTCTTATAGACTATATATGTGACTGGATAAATTTAATCTGACACGCAAGATATTTATTTACATAGAGGTCAGATGCAACGTACAAACCGCAAATCAAATGTCAAATAGAGTCCAGGAAGTAGCTTTCATAACTGATGATTTACATGCGGAGGAGATGACTGCAAAGGTTTAGATATCTTATATTGTATATGCATATGTATGTATATGTATGTATGTATGTATGTATGTATGTATATATGTATGTATGTATGTATATATGTATGTATGTATGTATGTATGTATGTACGAATGTATGTATATACATATGT
>NC_068995.1:51939428-51940026 GCF_001194135.2 Octopus bimaculoides | reverse complement strand
ATATATATACATGTATGTATGTATGTACACGCGTTTCTGTGAGTGCAAAAAGTTGAAGATAAAAAAGAGAGGAAGAAAGATAGCTCATTATCAAATATTAATTTCCAAACGTAAGAAATAAATCTTAAATTTTGAACAATGGTTGCACTAGATTATATTCGACTGCGTTATTTAACTGGTACTTTTTTTTATCGATCACCAGAAGCCAACAATGAAAGAAAAGTACGGCCGAAGTTGAAACCGTTATTGCAAGCAATCGCAGCTTTATTCTGCAAAACGGTGTGTCTTATTCCCCATAGAATTTGCAGGTCGACCGATTTCATTTAGTCTATGTTAATTAGAGAATTATTGAAAGTAAATAAATAAATGCGTAAATACATAGATAAAAATTCGTTTAGGATACTTATGTGAAAGGTGGAGTCATTAATGTGATTTTATGTGGAATAAATAAAGTTAAATATTCTAATGTATTGTAAAATATTCTGGTTCTGTACTTTATGGAAATTAGAAGGAATTTCATTTTGGATAGGTTATTTCCGTGTCTTTGCATCTACACACTACACACTCACCTTGATATATATATATATATATATATATA
>NC_068995.1:51937640-51938973 GCF_001194135.2 Octopus bimaculoides | reverse complement strand
ATATATATACATGCACACTTTCTCATATACTCATGTACATATTCGAACTTGTGATATAACAATATAGATAGGTTCGTAAGCCGGTGAGCTGGCAGAATCGTTAACACACCGGGCGAAATTCTTAGCGGTATTCGTATTTCGCCTGTCTTTATGCTCTGAGTTCAAATTCGGCCGAGGTCGACTTTGTTTTTTATCCTTTCGTGGTCGATAAACTAAGTAGCAGTTACGTACTGGGGGGTCTATCTAATCGACTGGCTTGTTCTTTTCATTTCTAATTTTTCATCACGATATTCCAGTTTGTGTGTGTGTGTATATATATATATATATATATATATATATAGCATACAAAATTTGACCCATTTTTCACCATCTCTTGACACAACAGTTACCATCTGTGCCAGAAATAAAATAAAAGAAATTGCGCGCCTCGCTAACTTTGTAACTGCTTCAAATCAATGCGTTGCGATTCTTTCTCTGTGAAGTAAATCTTTTTGAGCCTGAAGAGACGACTATTTAAATGGCTCTGCCAAACTGGGTCAAATCCAGGTGGATTTAGCATCAAGTCATCGATTGACAAAAATGTAATTATTCAAATGGAGAATGATTTTTTTCTTCTCTTTTATTTACTCTTTCTCTAATCGTCATTCAGGTTTTCTTTCATCTGTACTTTGTTTTCTTCACTTTTCATCTATCTATCTATCTATCTATCTATCTATCTATCTATCTATCTATCTATCTATCTATCTATCTATCTATCTATTCATCTAGCTAGCTATCTATCTATCTAGCTCACTGTAAGTCTATATATATTTTTCAGCTTGTCCTTCTGTCTTTCTGTCTGTCTGTCTCTCGGTTTATTTACGAATGTGTGCGTGTTTGTGTGATTGCATGTGTCTGTGTCTGTTAACATACGCTTACATAATGCATAAACGCATGTACACTTATGCATATGAACAGATACATATACTGAGAGTTTAAGAATCTCTGAATGCGTGTGTTTCAGGTCAAGTGTTTCCATATAAAAGACTATTTGTATGTATGTAGCTGTGGTTATTCGTGAATGTGTGCTGTAGGTGTTCTTGTTCTACGTCAGTGTTTGTCTCGGTTTGTCTAGAAATATTATGGATTACCTGATTTCTTCAGCTACCACAAAAGCAGAAGTCATATCAGACAAGAGGAATTACTTTTGATAAGCATTCTAGAGAATTACTGAACCATCGAAATACAAGTTATTTCATTTAATAGATACCCATATGATCGTAGCATATGAATATATAGTCTTCCATATATAATCAAACACACTCGTACACACACACACACACACACACACACA
>NC_068995.1:51934679-51937447 GCF_001194135.2 Octopus bimaculoides | reverse complement strand
TATATATATATATATATATATATATATATATATATATATGTGTGTGTGTGTGTGTGTGTGTACGTATGCATGTATGTACGTATGAATGTGTGTATGTATATAAGTTTGTATGTATCTATTTATCTATCTATCTGTCTATCTGTCTATCATGAATGTTTATACGCACACACATACACATATGCAAACACATATATATTTACACATATATGCATACGTACATATATGAGCGCTGTGAGTATTTGTACATGCATGCGTACATATCTGCATACAGATATATGCGCCCGCGGTACTGTAAAGTGTGTAGCTATAGAAGTTAAATTAGAATATGAATTTTTCTTAGTCATAAAGTACAGTATGTTTATATAATCAAGATACGATTGTGAAAGTTCTGGAAAGTTCTGTGACACACACTGAGCAGTATCTTCCTGCCTAGATGGGGAAAACTCAGGGATGCCAGATACGTTGCTCTTGTAGGTGGAGCGGTGTTTCTGTTGTCGGTGGCGTACGCGGTGGGATCATTATACGTTATGCTATAGTTTTATTCATTTATTTTCTGTAGATGCTTTATATAAGATCGGTCCATTTTCCATGTATGTGTGTGTATGCACGCGTGTAGGTGTAAATAGTTACCTACGTGATGATAAAAATTATAAAATCTATATTTTTGTTTTTTACAGAAACTGCCTATCTCAGTTTTCCTCAGATTTATTAATCCCTATATAAAGTTGGCATGAAAATTATCTTTATGATCTTTAAATGTAATGTACGGTTCACGTAATGCTAAGGCTTCCAATATGTCATCTGCTTTTAGAATATTTGTTGTTTCTTAAAGTGCTAGCAATGGTTCTCTTATGAATGATAGTAATGGTGTTGGAAAGCTGTCAATTTAATGAGCAGCCATCCGTGTCGTTTATACTTTTCTTTCTTTTTCTGAAGAAACGTGTGTGTTGGAGATTTTCAATATTGTTAACTCTTTTTCTAATATGACTCGTAATATTTGCATTTTTCTTTCTAAGATATTGAAAATATCAGTCTCAAGGGTGAGGGGGGGGGTAATTTCTTTCTTCAATGGAGGGCAGGTAACACACTTGAAACCCAACTTGTTTTCCATTTTAGTATCAACATTCCTTTTACCAAATCCATTCACATCCAACTGATTAGATCTACAGCCGTTCCTTCACTTCTTTCGTACAAGCACATACACGTAAAATGCATCATTGCTCACACATATTTTGCTGTTTACCATCGTGCTGACGTGCAACCATATACACTAAATTACATCCTGAAATGCAATTTCAAATCCAGAACGCTATGTTTAAAAGTGCGTGTTAGCACCAATGATTAATGAAAAAAATTTAGAAAAGCCCTGAAACGCAGTATTGATTTACATATGACAGGAGTCATAATCTATTTATGAATGCTGTATGAATAAAGTGTGTTTCCGTGTGTGTAATTATTTGTTTTGCTTGTGTAGAAACGCGTGTATATCTATTAACGTTCAGGAGTATGTATATGTGTGTCTGTGGTCACGTGTAATTCTGTGCCTTCTTATGTGTTTATTCGTATTTTCTATTTGTGCTTCTGTAAATATATGTTGACATAGCGTTTTGATCATGCAAACTTTATCAGGGTTTGCACACGCAGGCGAGCGTTTTTGTGTGTGTGTATATGTACATACATGATACATACATACACGAACACGCACACGTACACACACACACACACACATATATGTATATATATTATACATGTATTTATTTATTATGAATATATTTGTGTGTGTACATATATATATATATATATATATATATATATATATATATTGATGCACACACCCATAACTTAGCAGTTCGGGCATAGAAACTGATGGAATAAGCACCAGACGTAACATGTGTTATAGGATCACATTACTCAACTAAATTCGTTGGGGCAATGATCAAAAAAATAATAGATATATCTTTGGGGGGAAAGGATGCAGGTAATGCCATAAATTTTGGATAAAAACCATTTCTATAGAGCAAGTCGAAGGATGACCCTAGAGCACAAACCTACAAGTTCTTCGAACATGACGGGCGTTCTACCAATTGACCAGAGCAACCCATCGAATTTCTCTATAAAGTTTAGAAAATTTATTTTTACTACGAGAGTTGTTTGTTGCTGATGTTAAAAGAAATATAAAATTTCGAGAGAACGTGAAATAATTCCTGTTTTGGAACAATGAATCACAGAACCGATAAAGCCAGAAATAATAACGTATAGGGTTGAAAAACCCTTTCAGCTTTTTCTATCCAATATTTATATTTTTCGCTCGCCCAATATTTACACAATATTAGTTACAGCTTTATATCTGCTTCGTGTTCTACCTTTCCCCAAAAGGATTATTTTACGTTCTTTCGAAATTCCTAAATGCTTATTACATAAACAATTTATCGAACCTACTCATTAGTACTAGAGTATAATACACTGCGGTGGCAGGTGCTTGTTGTGGACACACAGACAGAATTTTGAACGTAATTATCCGAAACCCTTTATGACTTATATATGTCTTCCGTAAATTATGTTTCCGCTTATTTCTGTAGAATATAATTAATGGTATTTTGTACGCAAACTCGTATATTCAACTTATATATATATTTTATATGCCTATGTATAAATTTGTATCAATGTACTATGCATGTATGTAAGTATGATATACAATGTATTTGTTCATACACGAATATATATGTATATATGTATGTATGCATGTATATATATATATATATATATAT
>NC_068995.1:51928911-51934337 GCF_001194135.2 Octopus bimaculoides | reverse complement strand
ATATATATATATATATATAACACATATACCTATTTTTCCGTTAAAATTATTATTATTAGCATCAAGCTCTTCAGCTCCAACACCACCACCGTTACCAAACTACCACCGCCACCGCTGACACCACCACCACCACCACCACCATCCTTACTCCACCAGTGCTACCAACATCCCTACTACGTATATCATTATTATCAACTCTAGTACCACCACCACTACCACCACCACCGTTACCAACACAGCTATTATTTTAATAATCTTTATTATCTTTCTCACAATCATGAATATTGTTCTTGATAATATTGTTTTTAATTTCAGTATTAAACTTGCCGTTACTGCTTCAGTACGGTTTTTCGCCTTCATTTTCTCGTATCTGTAGGAAATGAAAACAAATGGGAACCACAGTAATTATAGCTTCAATAGCAATTGTTAAGTTAACACGCCCAATATTTCTGAATGAAATGTTTTGTTGTAATTTTCCTCATTCCATGAGATATTCGACACCCCATCGAACGCACACAAACGCAAACATGCGCGCCTAAGCACACACACCTATACACATGCACTTCCTGCAACACATACACACACAAACATGCATACACGCACACGCACGCACACGCACGCACACATACACGCAAATCCACAAACACAGAGACATCCAGGACCACATATGTTTATATAATATACGTTAGTACGTGTATTTATGTGCATATATATATATATATGTGTGTTGGGAGGTAATATATATATATATATGTGTGTGTGTGTAAGTAGATAGATGGATAGTTAAATACACAAGGAGAGAGGAATAGAGAAAGTGAGCGAGAAAAGGAAAATGAGAAAGTGAAAAAAAGGGAGAATATCGTTCATTGCTATTCGCAGAATTATTATTAAGCCGATGTTGCAATGTTAGATAATACATTGTTAATGGAATAAATCACATTGATTTTCTGAAGTGGTCGGAAATATATTTATTTGCTAAATCCTTTACTGTTTACCGAACTCTGTAACCTTTCATAAATGCCTAGTTTACATAATATTCGAGTTAGCGTCTGTGTATATGTTTTTGCCGACATATTTAAGGTCTCATATATTCTCTATATTTACAGTCTCAGATAGCATTTTTAGCAATTGTGAAACGTCGCAAATTTCCAGTCTCTTCAGTGGTTTTACTTTATTGGGTCTCCGTCGGTCACAGTTGACAGGGCATTTGCACATGTACGCCGGGGCCTGGGCACCAGTATTCGAAGAAATTTAGCAGCCATCCTTGAACGAAAATCTACCGTTTTCAATGCCATCGATGTTTATCGGAGGCAATGGCTCTCAAACGGGGTCCCCACAACCTCTATGGAATCCATATAAGATTTTATTGTTAAAACTCAGCTGCAATAAATTGGTTATACTTCTACAGTTCACGAAATATTTTAACAGATGTTTATATACAATTCATAATAATATTTAATTATATGAATATAATAGGATTTTTTTAAACACAGGGGTCCAGCAGAGTAAAATGGGAATCAATAGGGTCCATAGGTTGAAATCAATTTGGAGATAAATACCGAAGTACTCTTCAAGGGAAATGGATTAGCAGAGACGTTAGAAAATTGGTAGAGATACCTTCTGGCATTTGATTTGGGGGGGGGGGTTACGTTCTGACAGCAGCATCTGCGACGATATTGGCAGAACGTGCAAAAAATGGTTGAAAACCACTGATCTGATTATTATTATTATTATTATTATTATTATTATTATTATTATTATTATTATTATTATTATTATTCAGGTCACTGCCTGGAATCGAACTCGGAATCTTAGGGTTAGTAGCCTGCACTCTTAACCACTACGTCATATGTCCGTGAACTTCCCCAAGACACCTGATGAAGGCTGGAGGGTATATCAGCCGAAACGTTGTGTTAACAACAAACAAGGTGAGGACAAATATCCGTCAAATGTAAATAATGTAAATAGTGTATCTACGATTAGGTTCTTACAGTTTATAATTGGTGGTAATCCTATATAATGCTATTTCATCGTTTTTGGCTGAGGCGAAATATTAAAATATTCATAACAGGACAGAGGAAAATTATTCATTCTAAAATGGGGGAGAATTTCTTAGAGAAACTCATCGATCGCTTTGTTTTGAGAATATATGAAAGAATTGAGTCTTAAATCTCACAATCTGCTTTAAAATGGACTCAAAAACGAAGTGCAATATATAAATTTTCATCCGTGTATAAAGTTTAAAATCATGAATTCTAAGGGATGCGTACGTAATCTCTTAAATTATCCAGCTTATTCGGATGAAAGCGAATTCATTTGTAGAAAATTTACATTTGATAATCTTCTTTAGCAGATTGCTAAACTTTAAAAACTTTAAGAGGGACAGAACAGTGAAGCTTGTCAATATTTCCACGTGAGAATATCTAAAAGCAGTGTAGAATCTCTTAAATTATCTAATTTAATTGGTTTTAGAGCATGAAGGTGAATATAATTGTAGCAAATTTATATTTTATAACCTGCTTGAAAATGGTTCGTATTTGAATATTCTAAGAGTATTCTACTCTTATATAAGAAATCATCAATATTCTCATATGAGAGAATCCAGTCATTACTATGTGTACTAAAAAGAGTAGATTCTCTTAAAATGCCTCTTCGGCAAGTTTTAATGGCTGAAAGCGAATACATTGTAGGAATTTAAAATTTCAATGCATGCTTGAAGGTGGTTGAAAATCTAGTGTTTTTTTATAAAACCAGTTTAGAAAAGGTAGTAATATCCTCATTTGGGAAAAAAGAACGGTTTTATGTTCTAAGAGACGCAAAAACACGTTACATCATTAACTTCAACAGGTTTGGGTGATTAAGCGGGATAATAATTGCTTGATAAAAATTGGTAAAATAAAATACCAACAGGATCGGTATATGACTTTCGGAAATGATTAAATTAGAAAATAATGCATACATAAAGATGCAGGATGTCATAAATCGTATATATTAGCGGGTTTTTGGCATGTTAAAGCGAATATATTTCGAGGAATTCTACATGTTATGACATGTTTTTAAGTGACTAAAACTGAAAATTTTAATACTATTAGTGTAGTGAAAAATATCTTTTATCTTTTTACTTGTTTTAAACATTAGACTGCGGCGATGTTGGGGCACCGCCTTAGATAGATTTTAGTCGAATGAATCGACTCCAGGACTAATTTTTTAAAAAGTAAGTATTTATTATATCAGTCCTTGTTGCCGAAACGGTAAGTTACTGGAACGCAAACACACCAACACCGGTTGGACAAACACAGGCACAACGCGCACACACACACACACACACACACACACACACACATATACGATGGGCTTCTTACAGTTTCCGTCAGTCAAATCTACCAGTTGTCTTTTGCTCCAGAGTCATTTGAATTTGTACATTGTTGTGGAACGGCAGCACACAGATAACCAGCACTAGACGAAGGTTTGACCTGATGCAAATTCGCAACGGCCAATAGGCACCAGGGAATGGTGTTTCGTGTGGCATTTTCTCATTTTATAACCACACCCTTGGAGTTCCAGATTTTGCACGTCATTTATCATAGACTGACCAAATCTTTGAATCTCGACGACAGCTGAAGAACCTTATGCTTTCACAGCTTTGATTATTTTCCCCATTCGAGATCATTCTGGTTGCTCCGTGTCTCAACTGCAATTATTAACCACCGTTTGAACAGATTTTCCTTCTGATGCATTAAAGTTTTCCTCAAAGTATCGTATCCTGCTGGTCTTAATTTTCAACATTTTTGGTTTTCAACGCGCAGAAGACTCTTTAAATGTTCAAGAATAATTCAAACAGCACTCAACTAGCCAACATCAAGGGGGTGTATGCAATCTCACGCAATGTTCTTTGTCATTCTTCCTTTTTATAACGTTTAACAGCAATGGATTTTTCCTCGATAAATATTCCACAAGTCTTCATAACCGATGTTCGTAATTCCTCCTACCGAAACATTATAGAGTTCATCGTTTAATCATCGCATATGAAGAGTACGTCCCAAGGCATATACTTTGCCTATAAATCTCCTCTGGTACCACTTGCTTCAAAGTAAAAAAATCTATAGTACGATACTTCGATCTCTGATTATGATTTTGTCGATCCTCATCAATTATATCAAATGGTTTATTACTTCTAGATTGCAAGACGAAAGAAAATATTGAGAACAATGAAAATATTCACACAATTAGGGGAAATATTTGTTAGAATAATGAGATAACAAAATGTAATTAAAAAGTAGCATAACGGTCAAACGCCTTTCACCCGTTCGGGGTCGAGAAAATGAACTAGCAGTCAAGAACTGAGCCCAACGCCTCAAAATTCTAAAACTGAACACAGCAACGGACTGATGCCCCTTCTGGGAGAATGTTGTGATCTTCATCACTTGCACACTTTGGAAATCGGGTAACCGGTAGGGGCCCAAGACAAGAGAAAAAAAAAGATGAAAGGGTTGAATATGGATCTGGGATCTAATCCATCAGGTATGGCCTGCTGCAGTTAAACTACAACAACAAAAGCAACAACAGCAAGAATAACAACAACATCAACAACAAAAACGATAACGATAACAACAACAACAACAACAACAACAAGAATAACAATAACAACAACAACAGAAACAATAACAGCAACAACGATAACAATCAATAAATTGTTTTACACATCGTGCTGGGTGATCGTACGGTTCATCATTTTCACTTTCGTTATTATTATTATTATTATTATTATTATTATTATTATTATTATTATTATTATTATTATTATCATCATCCTCATCATCACCATCATCATCATCATCATCATCATCATCATCATCATCATCATCATCATCATCATTGCTGATGCTGTTGGTATTATCATTATTATTATTGTTATTATTATTATTATTATTATTGTTATTATTGTTATTATTATTATTATTATTATTATTATTATTATTATTATTATTATCATTATTATTATTATTATTATTATCATCATCATCATCATCACTGCTGTTGCTGTTGTTATTATCATTATTATTCTTGTTATTATTATTTCTTTAAAGTAGAGGATAACAGGGAAAGGGTTGGGGAGGGATCGTGTCGTTAACATTTGTGGAGAGACACGAGTTTTCTATTGATTCAATCTCAGTAAAGGACTAGCAGAGATATCACCGACAATTGCATTTCACCTCGTCTAATTAGTTGTTATTCAAAGCCTATTCAACAACATATCACTGAAAGGTCACGTCTTTCTACACAAGCAGTGACTAATGTATCTCTTATTAGTGTTTTGTATATGTCTCTATACGCGGCTATGTACGTTTGGTACGTATTTCTATATGTGCTTATATGTCACTCCCTCTCGCCTGCTTCACTTATATGTATTTGCATGTGTATATATA
>NC_068995.1:51926905-51928888 GCF_001194135.2 Octopus bimaculoides | reverse complement strand
ATATATATGTATATATATATATATATATACACACGTATATGTATATATATGTATATATATCTATCTATATATATACACACACACACATATATATATACGTTTATATAGATATATACATATGTATACATATATATATACGCATATATACATATATACATATATATATATATATACATATATATGCATATATATATATATATATATATACGTCTATATATATACATATATAAATATACATGTATATATATATATATATATATATATATATATATATATATGTGTGTGTGTGTGTGTGTGTGTGTGTGTGTGTGTGTGAGTGAGTGAGTGTGTGTGTACTTATACATTCATGTATTTACGTGTGTGTGTATACACAGACACACGTGTGCACGGACGCACATGCGTATATATGTATATCCGTTTCTAAATGCTTCTATGCATGTGGATGAATAATTCTTACATGCTCGTACATACATACATATATATATATATATATATATATATATATATATATATATATATATATATGCATGCATGCATGTACATATGTGTGTGTATGTGTGTATTTATACCTGTAAATGCATGGATGTCGAAAAGCTACTGTATTTTTTTTACCTTTGTGTATAGATGTGTATAAATATGCGTATGTATGTAAGTGTGCGTTTAGTTTATCCACCGAAGATCTATGAGTGTGTATTTGTCTTCCACTAAATCTTTTATGAGGCGGTATATATTTTTATACTACACGCGAATACGTGGTGAGACACATCACCCTACTAACAACAACATTTATATACATTGTAGAGAAGTGCACGCACTGTTATGGAAGCTTGTGTATATTTGAATGAACGCAAAGACGCCGAGCTAGCAGAATCGTTAGCACGTCGGACGAAATACTTAGTGGCATGTTGTCCGTCACTATGTCCTGATTTCGAAGTCCGCCGAGGTCGATAAAATATGTACCAATTGAACATTGAATCGTTAGCATGCCGTTATTACTCTTTGAAAAATTTGTAGCATTTCGTCCGTCTCCACATTCTGAGTTCAAATTCCAACATGTTCGACTTTACTCCTCCTTACTGTCCTTGTGCCAAAATTTGAGACCAATATTTATATAAACTCTATATAAGCTCATTGATATATGAAGAAATGTCAAAGTATTAACAAATATATTTATTTAAATATTAAGACGTCAGAAAGAAATATATGTATGTAAACACGTTCCATTTATGATTTTGATGTATAGCAACATGACTAGTATGTTTCCTGATTCACCGTCTCACGTTATGTTGAATGGTCGTCAGGGAAAACATTCCCGGTTTCCGTCTCCAGTCAATAGTGTAGAATATTCAGCGCTATATACATCAATTAGGCTTTCATCGTAGTGAATAGCCTAAACGGAGACATTTCAGGTTATTATCAAGTATATTTATATATACTTCAGATGAATAAACATCAGGATTTATGAGGTTATTATCAAATATATTTATGGACATCCTGCATGAATACACAGATAGATGGTAACTTGTTGACGTAGCTTACTATCTTTTATATTCGTATATACACTTCGTGGGGACACACAGAGAGATAAAGAGATGGAGAGGGTGTTCGTGTGAGTGAAAGAGTGAGAAAAATGAGAAAGAAATAGAAAAGGAGAGAGAAACCGTCTGTACACCAACTGATTACAGAGATAGCAACGTTAGCCTGTAACGGATTTATCCATATCCCTTAAGTTGTCACACAAAATGAGATCAGCCAATTAGCAAATAAATTCACTTATAATCCGCAGGATAAATGTGATGAGATGCAGCCTATTAACACACACACACAAACACACGCACGCACATGTACATATCTATGTATATCAGAAAGAAGCGAGGTATCCATTTAACAAATCAAATTACCGACATTTTACATGAGTATGGAATGACAAACTGTATTCCATATGAGACTACACAGGTAGAAAACCCTGCCTGTATATATATG
>NC_068995.1:51923008-51926488 GCF_001194135.2 Octopus bimaculoides | reverse complement strand
ATATATATATATATAGGTAGGATTTTCTATTGCACCTAGAAAGTTCCCCTCCGAGGCACAAGACCGGGCAGGGTGTTTGTGGAAGACCAGCAATCGCCCATGCATACCAGCATCCCCTCTCCACACCACTGATGTTATCCAAGGGAAAGGCAAAGGGGCCGATACAGCTCGGCACCAGTGATGTCACAACTCATTTCTACAACTGAGTGAACTGGATCAACGTGAAATAATGATACACAGAACGGTATCTACCATTCTTGGTCATCCGGAACGAGTCAACTCATTTGGTCATTTGGTCATTGGGTCATTCGTTTTCCTTTAACACTCGTCGTCGTGTAGGGGACTTCCCTGGATGCTATCCAGCAACAAACGAGTGCATACACAAAACACATACACAATGTATGTGCGACTGATAATGTTTTGAATTACTAGCGCTGATTTCAATTCTTAATTTAATTTTCTCACACATGGGCTACGCCGCAGCAAATCAGTAAATATACTTCATTCAATTTCTATAAATACCAGACCAGCTATTTATTTCCTTTCTAGGTGATCACAGTACATGGTAATGATAAACCACAATTTAGCGAAATATCCATATATCACATTCTCCGTCATCCGGGACGAGTTGCATCGCATAGAGAACCTTTCTCTGGACGTTATCCCGCAGCAAAGGAGCTTATATACAAAACACATACACTACACATGTGCGACGATGATATTTACACATATATTATATAATACTCCACATAATATATATACAATCATATGTAAATGCATATATATATATAAATTTTTTTTCTCCGTGTTTTTCTCCTTGTCTCCGTATTCTTTCTGTTGAAGAGCGTAGCTCGAAACGTCAAAGACTTTCCGTATTCCCGAGCGTCATACTAATATATACTTTTGTTATTTACACCACCTGTCCTCGTCTGTTGTTATTATTTGTATATTCTCCCATATATATATATATATATATATTCATACGCACACACACATATATGTATATATGTATATATATATATAAAATTGAGAGGAATGACCACTGATGTGGACACCTAATATGCTAAACATAACTGTCCGACGAACGGGAACGTGAAACTCTGAGTAACAACTTTTATGATATTTCTGCTGCTTTTAAATAAAGTATATATATATATATATATACACACACATACGGAACTGTGTGTACGCGTGTGTGCGCTTGGGTGTATGTTTGTGTATGTGTGTGTGTGTGTGTGTATGTGAGTGTGTGCATGTGTGTGCTTGCGTGCGTGTGTGTGCGTGTCTATGTGCGTGTGTGTGTGTGCAAAACTATTCCAAGGCAAATAAGATCCGGAGTGTGATAGTTGTCAGTGTTTATCACATTTATTCCTTTGAATTCTAACGTTTAATTTCGTTAAAGTACAAATATCAAGGCAGTTCACACACACACACACACACACTCTCTCTCTCTCTCTCTCTCTCACACACACACACACACACACATACACAGAAACATGTCTTGCCTTTCTTCCTTCACAGACAAACGTACATATATACACGCATACATATTCACGATGTATTTCGTAATTAAAGACTGTTACCATATGTGCTTACATGTGTCTACGTGTTTGTACACATATACATACTTACATACATATATACATACATACATACATATATGTATATATGTATGTCCATACGTATCTGTATGTGCGTGTCTGTACGATTGTATGTGTGTGTATGTGTGTATTTGTGTCTGTGTGTGTGTGTGTCTGTTTAGTGTTTATAGCTAATGCAATAAACATTTATTGAAACCGAGAAAGAAAAATAAATAAAAAGAAAAGCGAAAACAGCCCCCAACAAAAAACAAAAAAAAAACAAACAAGCAAGAAAAAGAAAACAAAAACAAGCAAAATACAGAGCAATAAAGCAATACACAAAATAAGTGAAAAAAAGAAAACTATATCATTAAATAAGAAATAGATCAATAATCGATACCGAAAATGTTCGAAACTACCAATTTATCACTTTTCTATCAATATGGATCAAAATCACTGTTGATAATTACTTTGAGATTAGCCATCAGTTTCTAAAACTGATGTCTATCACATTTTTACTCTCCCCGCTTCTCTTCGTCTGTGTGTGTGTCTCTCTCTCTCTCTCTCTCTCTCTCTCTCTCTCTCTCTCTCTCTTCTCTTCTCTTTCTCCTCCTACCACTGCTTTCGTTCTTTAGTTTCCATCCTCCTCCTGCTCCTCCTCCGTATCGTTCTCCATATCGTATCTTCACGCACAGTCCGAAAGATCGCCTTTCTTTCTTTCTTTCTTTCTTTCTTTCTTTCTTTCTTTCTTTCTTTCTTTATTTCTTTCTTTCTTTCTTTCTTTCTGTTTCGTTCGTTCTTCGTCTTTGAAACCAGCAACTGCTGTCCATCACACTGCTAACTTGTCAATCACTATTGAAAGCGATCGGATGCCAAGACGGCGACGGCGACAACCACCACCACCACCACCACTATTACCACGAAACTACCACCACCACCTACGATAGAAGCTTCAAACGTGACGCAGTCACACACACCCCTATTTATTTCTTTAGGAGCCGTAATACCCTTGGTATATTTGGAAAGCTCCACTGGCCCCTTCTGGAATTAGCCTCCCCCACCTCAATTTTGTCTTCTACAAACTGACCAATCCACCGCTACTAAAGTCCCCAAAACCTTTAGGAAGGATTTCGATTTTCTAGAAATAACTGCCAAATCGCTCAAAGATAACACCATATCGTGTACGAAAGAAAAAAAAACATTAAAGAACTGAACATTCAATAATGTAGTCTTAGATACACTATACCACAAAGGAAGTCAGATTGGTCCCGACTGGAACGCGTTGTTTTAACAACAACAACAACAACTACTACTACTACAGCCCTGCAAACACCTTCCACCCACCTCAAGCATATATACTCCACAGGAACACACAATTCTACCCCACCATCTCTTTTTATCTCTGTCGCACTCTCGATCATATTTTGGTTAGTGCCGCTCGCTCAGCCATTATCTTCTTTCTAAACAAGGCTGCCACACCACCTCCGCTGATCGCCATAGCCTGAAACCACCACCGCCGCCGCCGCACTATTACCGCCTCCGCCTCTAATTATTTCTATAGCAGCTATAATAGAAGTGTTATATTTGGAAACGCTAATAATTATTCATAGGCTGTTTTACTTTCATTTTCATTTTCATTTTCATTATTTTTTTATATTTTGGCATTTTTTGTCCATATTTGTTTTTTCTTTTGTAATGATGATTTATAGATTAAATGAAAGTGGTGTAACGGTATTTAAGACCGTTAAGAACCGTTGACTGACTGACTGACTGGCTGGCTGGCTGGCTGGCTGGCTGGCTGGCTGGCTGGTTGGCTGGTTGGCTGGTTGGCTGGCTCGCAGGTTGGCTGGTTGGTTGGTGGGTTTGGTTGTTATTTAAGTGCAGTATGTGATTGCTTAAA
>NC_068995.1:51919490-51920170 GCF_001194135.2 Octopus bimaculoides | reverse complement strand
ATATATATATATATATATAAAGAGAGAGAGGGGGAGAGAATGACAAAGGAACAGGAATTACGTAATCAACTTCTTCAGCTTACGTCTGTTTTCTTCTATAAGAGGCAATGCACTCGCTTACTCAAAGTCATTGACATGAAGTGTATTTATACAGGCATACATTCTCACACGCATACATACATACATACATACACATAAACACACATTACATACATACATGCATATTCGTATGCATACACGTATATATACATACATAAATACGTGTGTATGCGAATGTGTTCGTGCAGGCATGCATACGTGTGTATGTGTACGAGTGTGAATGTGCATTCATTCTAAATTCTATTGCAAACGTTCACCAGCTTCTGTTCGTACGTGGATGTAAAATTCCCACAGAACTCAACTGTGCATGGGTTTATATGTGTGTGAATGTGTGTGTCTATGCTTATCTAGGTGTACGCTAATTGGCAGGAGACCCAATTGTATACGCGTAAATGTGTACTTTTGTGTTTGTATTATCGGACATATCGACGTTGGAGCTCTTCTCTGCGTGTCTGCCTCGGAACATGCGCAATGCTTACATCTTTATGAGCGTCTACGTGCGGTCGTTTCTGCTTTATCTGTATGCATATGCGTGTGTGTGTGTGTGTGTGTGTGTGTGTGTGTGTGTGTGTGTGTGTGTG
>NC_068995.1:51918170-51918766 GCF_001194135.2 Octopus bimaculoides | reverse complement strand
AATCCTGTAATTGAATTCTTTATTCTTTCGTTCTTTGACTACAGTTTTCAATCAGTGGTTTCTGATTTAGGCATTAGGCCAGCAGTTTCGATGAGGAATCTCTCTCTCTCCCTCTCTCTCCCTCTCCCCCCTCTCTCTCTCACTATATATATATGTATGTATATAGTAACGAAAATGGAGCTCGAATATCATATAAACCTACAAATAATCCTTTCTACTGGAGGCACAAGGCCCCAAATTCAGCGGGAGGGGACTAGTCAATTACATCGACCCCAGTGCGTAACTGGTACTTATTTAATCGACCCCGAAGAGATGAAAGGCAAAGTCGACTTAGGCGCAATTTGAACTCAGAACGTAGCGGCAGTCGAAATACCGCTAAGCATTTCGTCAGGCATGCTAACGATTTTGTCCACTCACCACCTTGCTATAAATTTATATGCAAATTAGGAATTGCAAAGCTACATCTTTAAGTTTCTGTGATCATGTCTTACGTAAGTAACATATATGTATATGTATATGTGTATATATATATGCGAAATAGAGAGAGAGAGAGAGAGAGAGAGAGAGAGAGAGAGAGAGAGAGAGAGAGATATATA
>NC_068995.1:51917175-51917945 GCF_001194135.2 Octopus bimaculoides | reverse complement strand
GTATCCGTAACACCTCTTGACAACCGATGCTTGTGTATTTGCGTAAAATAGTGGTTCGGTAAAAAAGAACGATAGAATAATTACTAGGTTTACAAAGAATAAGTCCTGGGGTCGATTTGCTCGATGAGAGGCGGTGCTCCAGCATGGCTGCAGTGGAATGACTGAAACAAGTAAAAGAAATCTATATCTATATCTATCTACAAGTTCATCTATCTATCTACTTATCTCTCTCTCTCTTAGCCCTATACACACATACACATACACACACTCACACATGTACACACATACACATATATGTATGTATGTATGTATGTATGTATGTATGTATGTATGTATGTGTGTATATATGTATATCTACGCACATACGCGCACTTATATGTATGTAAATTTAGCTATAACTAAGCAAGTATCTACATGTATGTATGCCTGTGTAGCGTTCTATCCCGCTATCCGTCTATTGTTAATATATGTGTGTTAATGAACAAACGCACGCGCACGCAGACAAGCGAATTACTTTGGCGTAGTGTTTAGTAATAATTTTACGTTTATAAAATCCTGTTCTCGTATCATGTCACATTATGTTGTGTCTCTTAATGAAATTTAATTTTGTATTCAGCATGTAACTTAAATGACAATATTACGTTAGCTTAAAGTAAACAGATATAATTTCTATTAAAACACAAACGTGAAATCACTCTTTCCCTCACTCTCTCTCTTTTTCTCTGCGTGTGTGTGTGTATGTATATATATATATATATATATATATATAT
>NC_068995.1:51914177-51914834 GCF_001194135.2 Octopus bimaculoides | reverse complement strand
ATATATATATATATATATATATATATATATATATATATATATATATATGTAATTGTGAATATCTATCTATATGTACATACATAATTATATATATATATGTATATTACATAATTATATATAGATATATGTATATATACATAATTATAAATATGTATATATAAATGTATATGCATATATATACATATATATATGTACATATATTTGTATATATATATATATATACATAATTGTGCGTATATACATATATATATAATTATGTATGTACATATATATATGATTATGCATATATATATGTATATATATATTTATATATATATGTGTGTAGATATTTCTACATAAATGTAGAGAAATATATATGTTCGTGTGTGTGTGGGGGGGGGTATATTTAGTTTCTATACTGGTGTTTCGAGTTTGTGTATTTAACACTATTGTTTATGTTATGTAATTCAAGTGAATATAAAAAGAAAAGAACAAAATAAGGAAAGCGTATACCGTTTCAATTGCTACCAGGTTTTTCTTTGTCGATTCACGTAAAAATTATCTTATGTATATATATATATATATATATATATATATACATACACATATGCATATATATATGTATATATATATATACATATATATGTATATACATACACATATACATATATATATGTA
>NC_068995.1:51912400-51914066 GCF_001194135.2 Octopus bimaculoides | reverse complement strand
TATATATATATATATATATATATATATATATGTATGTATGTATGTATGTATGTATATACATACAGGTATGCAGTTGTTTTATATGATTGCAATGTTATTTTCATTTCTCTATTTCAGAAATCAAAAAAGAGGGCTTCCAAAGGACCAGGCATCTCCCGCAGAACTGTTCGGCACTTAAGTTTTTTAAAAAAATAGAGAAATGAAAGGAACATTCTATTCATATTGAGCAACTGTTGCCCAAACATATATATATATATGTATGTGTATATTATGTATGTATGTATATATGTATGTATATATATGTATTTCTACATATTTATATATGTATGTATACACATGTATTTCTACATATTTATATATTTATGTATATATGTATGTGTATATGAATCTATATATACATATTTATATATATATATATATATGTATAGATATATGTATGTAACCTGAATAAAAATGACATCGAAAAATACCTTAGGAATGAAAACCCTAACCCTAACCCAAAATGGCGCACTGCATACCTTGACGTAATTTCTCTGACATTTTTTTTTTTACGTTACGTGTTCGAAGTTCGCCTTGGTGAACTTGGTTTTTCATCCTTCCAGGATCAATCGGGGTTATCGAGTAGGCTATTTATCGAAGATGTTTCAGCTATGACCATTATAAGTTTTTTGTGTATTTCGAATAGAATAACCAATCTGCCCTTACTTACTTTCTATGAAGGTTGCAGGACATTTGACTACTATTTCCAACAGACCATATGCCCCGCTTAGATGCACATTTGTTAACTCGTGTAATCTTCTATATTTAATTCTGTTTTTACCTCTGAAACTCACATCATTGCTTCTTTCTCGTTTACATTTAATGTTATTTAAATTACTTTTCCAAAAGTATTTGTGAGCTCATCTCAGCAGTTAAATAATTGATGAGAGATGTTGATTGGTCCACCACTGAAAGTACTTTATTCTTTCTTTCCTTTATACGAGTATCTGTGATCAGAATAAACAAGGGTAGTGAGCTACTTAGGGTACATACAGGCGGTGAATATGGATATTCGTTAGCGTATTCAACAAAGTTCATTTCAGTATATTTTGTAGCTCGCCGTGTTCTGAGTTCCAATTCCACCAAAGTCAGTTTCGTCTTTCGCTCTTCCCGGTTTGATAAATCAAGTTCCAGTTAAGGGTTGTGGAATAGCGGAATCTATGCGTTCTGATTTCAAATCCTACCGTGGTCTACCGAGTTAGCAGACTTAATGGGACACGTTGATTATCACTGCTAACTTGGTCCTTGAATGCTAATGTCTAAATTTGGTCCTTGATGCTAGTGTCCAAACTGTTGTAGGGATTCGCACCAGCTTGCCAGTTTGAGAATTCAGAATACCTTCTTCCGTTTCTCGTTCCAACTTTACTCGGAGACCCCTAGGAAAGATTCTATGCAGTTACCTTTCTCGTGATTAAACCTAAAAAAGAAACAATAAAAAACCGATACGCCTTATACAACACGAGGCAAAGAGGGAACCTCAACGTGGTTGCTCCATCTCCTAGAAATAACAGAAAAGTCTTCTTAAAAAGAAAATACAAAGCGAATATCATAAAAAATGATACGAAAATGGCGTAATATCTTCAATCACAGATCTGCTTCATCTGAGAAGACTTTTGATTAAACAATA
>NC_068995.1:51905699-51906882 GCF_001194135.2 Octopus bimaculoides | reverse complement strand
CCACCACCACCACCACCACCACCTCCGCTGCCACCGCCGCCACCGTCAGCTAAAACACACAAGTTCGAACAAAGACAGAAACACAGAAACATACAAACAAAAATGAAACAAAACGCCGGCATTAATCCGATTAGAAACACGGTCGGAGAAAATAGTGGATTAGCAGCGATAAATAGCAGAGAACTTCAGAATGGATCACGTGATTTATGGACAGCAGAATGCTTGAGCAGCAACAGCAACAAAAAAGAAGACGAAGAACAACAACAACAACAACAATAGCCACAGTAACATCAAAATTAAACACCACTTCTTATACAACAGCAACTACAATGAAGACGACAACGACGACGACGACGACGTGTGCACTAACAGAAACGAGTGTAATAAAAACGCGAACATCAGCAACAGGCTTTTAAACAGTGTTTCTATCTCTTGAAGCATATTGTTTCCAATTGAAGCACAAGGTCAGCAATTTTGTGGGGAGGGGGGTTTGTCGGTATTATCGATGCCTGTTGTAGGTTGCTAGAAATAGCAACAAAATTTCTATCGAATTAGATAGTTAGTTGGCCTTTTGCGGCGTGGTCTTCGGTACTGCAGAGATAGTGCCTTAACCAGTTCTGATCTATCTGCCCTGATCATTCCAGAAGCAAGTTCTCATCCCAAGAACACTTATCAACTCTCAAATCGTGGCCCTCCTACACAGGAAACATAAGTCAATTCGTTTAGAGAACCCATGGCACCGCAAAGGATGCCAGACATACTTTTCTACTCTAGGCCCAAAGGCAGACATTTTTGGGAGGGGGACTAGTCGATTAGATCGACCCCAGCACGTAACTGGTACCTAATTTATCGACCTCGAAAAGATGAAAGGCAAAAGTCGACCTCGGCGGAATTTGAACTCAAAACATAAAGACAGGCGAAATACCGCTAAGCATTTCGCCGGCGACCTAAATTTTCTAATTTCTTTATTGCCCACAAGGGGGATAAACATAGAGGGGACAAACAAGGACAGACAAAAGGGATTAAATTGATTACATCGATCCCAGTGCGTAACTGATGCTTAATTTATCGACCCCGAAAGGATGAAAGGCAAAGTCGACCTCGGCGGAATCTTTCTTTGAGAATTTTTTAAGTGATCTTTTTTTAGCACATTAACAGACCACTTAGTGATCTCTTTTATATA
>NC_068995.1:51904810-51905480 GCF_001194135.2 Octopus bimaculoides | reverse complement strand
ATACACATATATAAACATCTACACAGTTTACGCCTACACAGATTCACTCGCAATTCTTTGATAAACTCGAGGCTAAGGAACAAGAGATACAGTTTTCGAACACGGCTCACGAAATGGGATTGAAACCAAGTTGAAAATCGTATGCTTGAAGAGCATACGTCTACATCCCGCATTTGTCCGTTAAAATTTAAAACGAAAAAATATCAAATACACAAATATCTGTTATATAAACGAGTACATCGCCTTAGCTTCAACATATTTCAATGTCTCTTCTAAATATTCTCTTTTATAGTTACTCATAAATTGAAATCCTATTCAGTAAGACGAAATATTTTATGAGAATTAATTGGCAGCAATACCAAAGGAAATGAAATAAATATTGTGGAAATAAATTGTAATGAACTAGCTAACATTCCACTCAATTAATATTGTGTAAATCAATAGAATTCGGTGTAAAAAAAAAATAATAATGGAAAAGAAAATAGACAGCCTTTGGTTATAAAGAATGAAATAATAATTTACAGTTAATCATAGCAATATATATTATTGGACTCGTTCTGAATAGAATTTATATTCGTTATTGATGTCTCGAAATTTTGTTTACTACATTTGAATACACACACACGTACACACACACACACACACACACACACACACACACACACACACA
>NC_068995.1:51901854-51904800 GCF_001194135.2 Octopus bimaculoides | reverse complement strand
TATATATATATATATGTATATATATGTACATGTATATAATATATATATAGTATATATGTCCATATATATATGTATATATGTGCACACGTACATACACACACACACACATATACATATATATGTGTGTGTGTACACTCATGCATACATGCACTATATATAAATGTGCGAGAAAGAGAGAGAGAGAGAGAGAGAGAGAGAGAGAGAGATAGAGAGAGAGAGAGAAAGAGAGAGAGAGAGAGACAGACAGACAGAAAGACAGAGAGAGATTTGTGCATATATGCCGTTTTATCTTTGTTTACTTGGCTGTATCGCTTTTGTATAATCCTATTGAAATACAATATGTTTTCTCCTGGACTGTTTCCATGTTTGTTGTTAATACTTAAAAGATATTTCTGTTCATATAAATACAAACATGACAAATAAAGAAAAAAAAATACACATATTCCGAACATGCATTTAGACACTACAGATCTGGGTTTTGTTTTGTTTTATTTTATTTATTTTTTTGCTGGTTTTAGACATGTAGCTGCTGCCATGTTGGGAAATCGCCTCCAAAGATTTTGAGACGTTCGTTTTGACTCAAGTACGTATTTTAGTGGAGCCCTTGTTCGTGAGGTCTATGGATTTGTGGAGTGTGGAACCACTTCTTAGCCACTTTTGTTTTCAGGTTTACTTTGCCCTGGAGAAGTGACATCTGTCAGGATCCCTGCTATGGATTAATTAGCATATTAGGGCTTTTCTAACTGAGCATGTGAAGACTGGATCCGGTGGATTCTACGGAAGACATTCTTCATGGTTGAACAGAGTGGAAGGTGACTGCAGCTAAGTATTTTGGCGTGCAGAGAGATGAGTCAGTCTCACTAATTAAACTACTCGTATTTATTTTATAGCTCTCTGTAGAAATGAAAAAAAGTAATCAACTCTGGCGGGATATGTGTTACACCATTTTGAAGAGTAATGAAATTGAAATCTCGTAAATCTTTTAATCCGGTGTTGCAGCAGTGTTTTGCAGTTATTTTCAAGGCTCTTAATTATCACAAGTAATATTAATTTGATAATTAATAATTATTTTTAATTTCAATGAATCACGATTTCTGGTTTCAACCAGTGGAAAACACCACCACCTCCGATGCCGCCACCACCACCACCGCCACCGCCACCACCACCATCGCCGCCGCCGCTTAAGATCTTGACATAAGATCTTAAGAAATCTATTATAGTTATTGTCCACGATGAGAATTTTTGTTGAGGTGGTGGTATTGTCAAAGTCTGTAAATGTGTTTATTTGTGCTTTACTTTATCTTTATCACATTGTCAATGTTTATGTATGTAATTGCATCTGTTTATTCAATCGGCATAATTTTTTCATTGCTTGTCTTATTGTTTACAACTTGTGATTTTACTTTCAAAACATTTTAACAAAAGTTTCTTTAAAAATGTCGGTGTTTCACTTATATCATTTCATTTCTTGTTATTATCTTTCAGCGCTACCGCTGCTGAACACAAAGAAGAAACGTTTTAAAATTGTGTAAACATAAAAATATTTAAAAACTGAATGTTTAAAACACAGACCTTTTGTCTACACTGAATTAAGATGTCCAAGTATTATAGAAATTCTGGGCTTTCAAATAATATAATCCTGGAAAAAGAAACATTTTTTACTAAATGGATTGTAGCAGACACGAAATATGCTGACCCAGATTTGGAGCACGTCTGATATCAACAAAATCAAAAGAGGATAATAATAATAATAAAATAATGAGGGTGATAATGGAGATGGTAATAATAATGATGATAATAATAATAATAATAATAATAATAATAATAATAATAATAATAATAATAATAATAATAATAATAATAATAATAATAATAATAATGATGATGATAATAGGAAAAGAAAAATGCTGAAGAAAGAGAAATGCGGTAAAACGCAAAATTCTTGCCGCCATTCATTATATTTTAAACATGGTAGTTGACATTTTTGCTTAAAAATGCTTTTAGCCCTTTTAAAGGAACTCATTCGCTGAATTAAGTAGCTTATTGAATAAAAATTGAACATAAAATCTGAAATGAGTGAAAAAAATTCAAATAAATATATATATATAATTAAATATTCAGTTAATTAAAATTTTGGTTTCTGTAATCCTTATGGCTAATACCAACTTAATTTCTGTATTGATTTTTGACTTAGTCAGGAGACCACACGTTTATACAAATGGAAAGAAATAAAATGATATTCTATGACATTAATGCATTTTTCATACACAGCATTTGCAGCATCGCTGCAGCAAATTTGTCTCCTTGTGTTGTCACCCTTTCGTCAATCGAAAATATGTTTTAGTTCCGTTAACCGCTAGTTTGTCTTGAGTTTTCTGAAGAGACCTCTTTTGTGGCAGCAATTAAAATTCAAAAACATTGTAGTCTCACTTAAGATTCATAAGTGGCTGAATTCAAGCATGGCGTAGAGGGCAAGGGACGAAACGCTTGTGACCTTTACATACATATTGATCCAGGTACGTTTCCCACATTACGATGGCTTTAGATGCCATCAAAAGAAATATTTTCAATATCTCTAAATAGCTCTTGCATTTTGGGGGAAGGGCAAAGCAACACCGGCGTTTATTTGTCTCTGTATCATTGCTTTTCTCTCTTCTCTCGAACATGTGAAAGTTACCAGTAAACGGCAATTATCTTCCGAGTTTTAGGTATTTGCATGTTTGTCTGATAAATCTCTCTCTCTCTCTCTCTCTCTCTTTCTCTCTCTGTCTAACTCACTTTTTCCTCTTTCTCTGCGCACACATACACGCAAAAATGCATGCATGTATGTATGTATGTATGTATGTATGTATGTACGTATGTATATATATGTGTGTGTGAGTGTGTGTGTATACATACATATATATATGTATGTATACTCATGTATACATGTATGTATATATATAT
>NC_068995.1:51893581-51898574 GCF_001194135.2 Octopus bimaculoides | reverse complement strand
ATATATATACATATATATATATATATATATATGTATGTATGTATGTATGTATATATTTATGTTGCTATTCACACACATCTGATAGAGTCAGCATCTCCTCAGTGCTGCTAATATCTTCGTTTTACATTGAGCACATTTGTCATTTATGAGTTTTATCATTGTGGTGTTTATGTGTTGTTTTATTCTTCGAGCTGGCAATTAATGGTTTCTAAAGAATTCGAGTGCGCAGAATCTCCATCGAAGTCATCTTTTGTGTAGATAAACGCATCTCAGGTGTTCGTAAATAACATTTCTGGCATTTATATGTATAGACACACACACACACACACACATACATACACTCACACACATATAATCACACACACAATGGCATATATATATATTATATATATATATATATATATATATATATATATATACATACATAGACATATATATGCGTGTCTGTATTTATGTATATATATGTATATGAAATATATATAATATATACATATATTCGCGTGTGTGTCGATATATATATATATATATATATATATATATATATATATATATATATATATATATATATATATATATATATCTTTGTCTGAATATGTATATATACGTACATAAATACACACACGCACACAGAGAAACACACATACATATGTACAAAGATATACATACGCAAAACAATAACATACTCTGTGATAAATAGATGCGCATATTGTTACAGCTAGTTAATGCTGCTAACTAATGTTCTATATTAATTGGATATTTCCATAGATTTTTTTCCACCAATGGATTCTCTTAATTCTGAATTATATCAACACGTGCTCACAAAATACAACTGTTAAGATATCCAGCTCGTAATCATGCTAGCCTCGCTTTGATGTTAGTTTTGTCTTTACCTTAGATTTGAAATCCTTGTATCTTTTCAGTAGAATTATATAGCCATAAACACTGTTGGAGCGTGTTAAGAAGGAACTGCATTTGAAACAGAAATGCCAGATGAATGTCTTCGCAATAGATTTATCTTTGGTGTATTTAACTATTCCTACTAAACCAAAATAAATGTATTTCGTGTATAAATATATATTTGAATATGTGGGGGCATCTATGGTTACATACATCTGTGTGCGTGTGTATATATGCATATATGCACATATATACGCAACTCTTAAATATATATGTACATCTTTATATATATATATATATATATACATATATGTAAAAATGTGTATGAGTGCGTTTATGTACGTATATATGTATGTATGTATGTATCACGCGCTCTCTCTCTATCTTTATAAATATATATGAAATTAACATGAACAGCAGTTTGCAACGTTTCACCAAAATGGAGAATTACAAATGTCACTAAACACGACTAGGGTGATAAGCAACACCTACAGTGCTAGAAACGCTGTAATGTTGTAGTTAACGCACATGAATGAAGACATATACACTAACGGGGACCATAATCGTTCGAAAAGTGCCGATCGAGAATGCTTAATACCGACGCGTCAGTTTCGGCAATTTCCATCGCCTCATCAGTTAAGCTACCTAGCGTTTCATCTTCTGTAATTCTAAGTTTATTTTTGCTTTGTGTTCTCTTAAATAGTTGTGTTGGCTGTAGACACTTCTGTTATTGTTGTATAGCTTTTCTAGGGATGGTCACCCTTCTTATTTTCAGGCAAAATGTATCTAAGACCTATCGTCCTGACTGTTTTAAAGTAGAGTTTTGACAATAACCCGTAGTTGATTTGATTAGATTATTTGGTGTTTCGATCTTTCAATCTATTGAACTGTAAGTCATTTTCGTATTCCTTCATGCCACAAGGATGATTCTGAGGCAAAAAAAGAACTACATAGACAAAGAAACAAAATCATTTTATTTTTACCTCTTAAATGCGGGGCATGACGCTACTTTATCTGTTTATAGACATCTTGTTTTCCCAATATCATCACTCAAACATTTTACAGAACGAATGTAAAAAAGTAAAAACCAAATAGAAAGGGAAGGAAGATCAAATGCTTCAGACACGAAATATAATAATAATAATAATAATAATAATAATAATAATAATAATAATAATAATAACGGCAACAACAACACCGCTGCCGCCGCCGCCGCCGCCGCCACCAGTACCACCACCAGCACCACCACCACAACAACAACAATATTAATAATTAAATAAACTCATCCCACTCCAAAATAACACTTCACCCGATTTGCACCAGAAGCTGGGGCGATACAACATTATTAGCTTATTCTTGAGAGTCTCTTCAGAAATGTTAAAGGAGAAGAATTCTGGATTCTGTATGAACATTTGATGTTTTTCAATGGCATTTGAACGTTCTTGTTGTGGTTGTATTCTTGATGATGGTGTTGGCGATGGTGATCTGTGTGCGTGTGTGCGTGTGTGTGTGTGAGCGTGGAAATATTGCCTTTCGTTATTCAATAGAAAAACTGGAAGAGCCAATATTTACTCTTCAACTAAATGCTTTTAGCTTCTTACTGTCATTGAATTAATGTAATCTTTGGATTTTTCAAAAGACTTAATAAACCTCTTCGAGATGAAATAAATATCTTCGCAGTTTTCTCACTTTGCTAAACACGCTACAACCGCAGAAATTATCTGCGGTTTCTTACTCAGTTCTCTCATGTGTTTACTTGTGGATATGCATGCGTGTGAGATCGTCTGTACACGAGAGTGTGTGTGTGTTTGTGTGAGGTTATGGTGTGTACGTGCGCATATAAACTTGGCTGTGTCTTTTTGTGTGTTTGCCTCTGTACATGTTTTTATTCTTTTATTTTGTTTCAGTCATTTGACTGCGGCTATGCTGGAGCACCGCTTTTAGTCGAACAAATCAACCCCAGGACTTATTCTTTGTAAGCCTAGTACTTATTATGTCGGTCTCTTTTGCCGAACCGCTAAGTTACGGGGACGTAAACATACTAATATCGATTGTCAAGTAATGGTGTGGGTACAAACACAGAAACACAATCCCCCACGCATATATATATATATACATATATACACGGCAGGCTTCTTTCAGTTTCCATCTACCAAACTCACTCATAAAACTTTGGTCGGCCCGAGGCTATAGTAGAAGACACCTACCTAAGCTGCCACGCAATGGGACTGAACTTGGAACCATGTGGTTGGTAAGCAAGCTACTTACCACACAACCACTCCTGCACCTATAAAGCCACTCCTGCGTTTCTTTAAATGTGTGTGTATGCACTTGTGCGTATGCGCACGCGTGTGTGTGTGTGTTTGTGTTTGTGTGGGTTGCAGTTCGGCGAAGTTGTGTGTACTTTAACTGACAAAGACACACAGATAAGCTAAGTCAAACAGCAGGTAAACAGACAGGTACTTAAGTGGGCAAATGGATAAGCAGACGGCTATAAACCGTATATAACGATGTGACAAAATCAACTCATAAAATGTCATACGTTAAACGTTTGTCGGTTGCAAACTTTAATGCTGGTTTCTATTCCAACACATTTATGGCTGAAGTATTAAAATTTAAACTACACCAAGAATTCTAGCTGACAGTTATATATGTGTTTTTTATTTCCGTTCGTTAAGCTGCCATTGTGATAGTGATATCTATCTGTCTGTCTGTCTATCTATCTATCTATCTATCTATCTATCTATCTATCTATCTATCTATCTATCTATCTATATACGACGGACTTCTTTCAGTTTCCGTCTACTAAATCCACTCCCCAGAAATTACTACTCTGTGCCCAATTTGAAATCAATTTATAAGCGTCTGTGATCCACCCTTATTTATCTGTATTCATGAATTTCGTATGTCTATGTGGATGTATGCATACGTCTACTACAGAAAAACTCCGATAGGGGTTCCCTGGAGAATTTTACATGTTTTTCATATGTTTTGCACGGGGAAATCACACGCAGGATTTCGGAGACGTTTTGAAAATTTTAGTTATGCCTCTAATTGATTATATTTGGAGATTACGGACCAATTTGCTATTTTGGGAAAACCGCAGTTTTTCTAGGTTTTAGGCAGATCCATTGTTATGTGCATGTATGAGAGAGTAGTGCATGCCATCAAAGTGACACTGGGGTAAAATATACGAAGCCTAGAATACCTATCATGACTACCCGTCTGATAAGGGTACACCAGGCACATGCATCACAACCATATGTGTGCAACATAGTAATTGATCTTATATGTATGTATGTATGTATGTATGTATGTATGTATGTATGTATGTATGTATGTATGTACGTACGTATGTATGTATGTATGTCAGTAGGTAGGTAAGTAGGTAGGTATGTAGGAATGAAGGCAAGTCGCTTAGAGGTGAGAGTATTTGGCTGATGTTCGTAAGGTTGTGAGTTGGTTCCAGGCAGAACGCTGTGTTCTTGAACGAGACACCTATTTCACGTTGCCCTCGACCAGTTGTCAAAACTGACCCGTAACTGTAATTCAAAGGGTCAGCCTGGTCACATTCCCTGTCACACCGAACCTTCCTGAGAATTACTTTAAGGATACCCGTGTCTCGCATGTTATTTTCACGAGCGGGATATTTTGTCGATCGGATCATCTGGAAAATTCGTCGGATTATATGCACTAACCAAGATGACACGCAGTGGGACTGAACTGAGAAAAACGTGGTTAGGAAACACCCTACTTACTATAAACCCATGTCTGCAATATACTTCACAAACCTCTTACAATGCCCCCAACAAGAAACTGTCTCTCATATCTTCGGGTGTCTTTTCCATTTTTGGAAATTTTTTTTTGTTTTCTTACATATTAATTTTTTGTTATATTTTGGGTTTGTTGCTGATTAACTTTACGAGTTGAATACTCTGCCTATAAATATATTCCCAACGGCATTATCATCACTCGCCTGATGAACGGATATGAAGAATTGCTAAGTAACGACTCGTAGCGAAATTTCCTCGAAATAAATATCTATCTATCTAAAAATTTTATATATGTATATATATATATATATATATATATATAT
>NC_068995.1:51890682-51893299 GCF_001194135.2 Octopus bimaculoides | reverse complement strand
AGCATAAACATTGATATAAAGCAAAAAAATAAAAGTATTTTCTCTTTTGTCTTTTCTCATTACAGATGTTTTTCTTGCTTGAAGTTTTCCATCTGCTACAAGACTTTACTTTAGACATTGTTCACCCCCCACACACACACACAAACACACGCATATTTATGTAAATGTGCGCTTCTGTGTATTTATATAAATACTTACAAGGCAAGCCGACAAACACATTCTCTCTCACACTCGCGTAAATAGATATATATTCGTATGTACATATATACCGATACATCACGGTGTATATTAGTAACACGTCATTCGACCAATGAACCAATCAGACAATCAGCCAATCAACCAGACGACAAATTGGTCAACAATTTTTTTATTTATTTGTTTCTGTTATTTCGCCATTTCTTCCCTTCTTGTTAGGTTTCGCTTTTCACTTATCAGCAAACACTTGAAGCGAAATTTCGTGATGTTTCTGGCGATGAACAAGAATTGTGATTAATCGAAATTTTATAGTATACACATCATTATTTGAGGAACGCTGTGTATCTTATGGTGTAGTGTAATGGGGAGGTTTCCCCACTGAGTATCGAATGTCGACAATCAGGTTTCGATTTCGATTTCCACTTTTATTAGTTTAAAATGTTTGCACAAGTCCAGCAATTTCCAGCAATGTACGTTGATAAAATAGACCCCAGTACTCAACTGTACCTTATATGCTTTTCTACTCTAGGCACAAGGCCCGAAATATTCGGGGTGGGGTTTAGTCGATTAGATCGATCCCAGTATGCAACTGGTACTTATATTATCGATCCCGTGAGGATGAAAGAAAAAGTCGACGTCGGCAGAATTTGAACTCAGAACATACACATATATATATATGGCAGCAAAATTACTGCGTGGGCCATAATGAATTTCTGTATTTCGAATGTTGCGTTCTGAGTCCAAATTCTAACGTGATCGATATTTTGCCTTCCGTTTGTCCGGTGTTAATAAAATAAAGTCACCAGTTGAGTTTTGGTTTCGGCGTAGCTAACTATATCCTCTATATCCTAACATATTACCGTGTATATTTAGAAATAAAAATTATATTATACACTTGGAATTCCGGTGATATCTATGAGCTACAAGATTACTGCAATATATTCATCCTAATTTTCTTCTGACTTTACTTTCTAAATTCAAATGTCGCCGTGGTTTACGTGGTCTTTCATCCTTCCGAGGTCGATAAAA
This sequence comes from Octopus bimaculoides, assembly GCF_001194135.2. Lineage (NCBI taxonomy): Eukaryota > Metazoa > Mollusca > Cephalopoda > Octopoda > Octopodidae > Octopus > Octopus bimaculoides. Next base: position 51,892,075 of record NC_068995.1, on the reverse strand, counting down.
TGAGTATCAGTTGAACACTGGGTAATTTACTTATTTACTTATTCCCCACCCTCGAAATTGCTGGCCTTGTGCCAAAACATGAACTCACTATATGCGATATATTGAGAGAGCCTCTCATATATAATCCTTTCTATTATAGGCACAAGGTTTGAAAGTTGGAGTGAGGGGATAATTAAACACACCGACCCCAGTGTTCAACTGGTACTTAATTTATCGATCCCGGAAGGATGAAAGGCAAAGTCGACCTCGGCGGAATTTGAACTCAGATCGTAGCGACGGGCGAAATACTGCTAAGCATTTCAACCAGCATGCTAACGATTTTGCCAGCTCGCAGCCTTATGTAAGACAGAGAAACATAATGCTTCTTTTTCTTTCTACACAGAACAATGTGTCCTTCCTATTTTAAATACACTATATTTTGAAAGAGATTTGGTTGCTATGTCTAGTAGGTCCTGAGATCACATACGATATCCTAACGTTAGTTTGCTTCGTTTCATTTGTGGTTTTTGTTTCTTCTTGTAAACCTCTCTGAAATCCCAATATACGGCCGTTAAAAAAGATGGACATATTTGGTAATAAAATCTGGGATGGAGTATGTTTTTAGAAACGGGTTGGTCTCACCTAAAATATTTTTGACTATAGGCCTACTTGGTCAGGACTAAACGGGAACAGAACAGCAAGAAAAATACAGCAACCAAACAAAGAACAAAGAAAAAACCCTCAACCATTCAACCAGCCGTCTAACCGACCACCCAGTCAAGCAAGGGAACAACAAATAACAAGAAAAACAACAACAATAACAAGAACAAACGCCAGTAACAGTGATGGCAACGGGAGCGGAGGTAATAGAAGTTGCGGATTCTTTACGAGAGAAAGACGTAGAAAAAGGGAAAAATTAGAAAATATGTTAACAAGGAACAAGGTAACTAAGAGAATTTCTAATGAGTTTATAACTACTTCCGGTCTGAACGTAGCGTAATGAAGATGAATTAATTATCTTTGCCAGTGAATATTGTTTACTACAACACATCTGAAGTGTTCAAATGCACACTCACACACATACACAGAGGTCAACATACATATACATATATGATTAAACATACAGACATGTACACACACACACACACACACACATAACACTTCTTATAAAAGCCATGCATTCACTCATTTACAAACTAACAGAGATTCATTACTTTGTCAGAAGTTCATATATAGATTTTCACATCCATATATATATATATATGTGTGTGTGTGTGTGTGTGTGTAAGTGTTTGTGTGTGTGTATATATATATACATACACACATGTATGTATATATATATATATATGTGTATGTGTGTGTATATATATATATATATATGTGTGTGTGTGTGTGTGTGTGTGTGTGTGTGTGT
>NC_068995.1:51889799-51890402 GCF_001194135.2 Octopus bimaculoides | reverse complement strand
TATATATATATATAATTGTTAAAGAGGATAACAAACGTTAAGGCGAGGTAAACATCTCAAGTCATATACATTATTATTATTGAAATATCCCCTACTCTGGGGTAGCCCAGAAACAGCTGTAAGACTTTGAATTGTTTCCAATAATAATAATGTATATGACTTGAGATGTCTGCCTTGCCTTGAAGTTCGTTGTCCTCTTTAACAATTACATATCTGTTGCATCAGAAATCTGCAATCGCTCCATAACTTCCGTCTCGGATATAACCTTGGAGCTCTAGTAATCCGTTACAGCACTTACTTAGCGTACTTAATCGTTTAGATCACCTGCGAACTAAACCCCCATACTTTGTACATATATATATATATATATATATAACTTGTTGCACTCATTAGTCCAACAAATCGGACCAATACTTACCTTTTGTGAAGTATGGTATTTATTCCATCAGTCGCTTTTGCCAAACTGCGATATTACGGAGATGTAACAAGATGCGCACGCACGCACACACACACACACACACACACAAAAGTATACACGCACATACATATATGTATTTTGTTGGTGCATAATTATTGCGGCTTTCTTTTTTTTTTTTTCCAATA
>NC_068995.1:51884634-51887134 GCF_001194135.2 Octopus bimaculoides | reverse complement strand
GTCTTAAATCGTAGATAAACATCTAAATTCCATTAAAAACTGAAACTTTGCATTCCTACCAATAAACATTCCTGCCAGCTATGGTTTCTGCTATTGTTGCACATCGATACATTTTAGGGCTAGTGTGTAATCGATTAAATCTACCCACGTAAATTACTAGTACTTTATTGACTCCCCTCAAGCTAGAGGATAAATCGTCAGGTCGATGTCTGTGCGAATTGAATGCAGGATGTAAAGGACTGTAATTAAATGACACAGGGCATTGTTTCGGTGCTCTGTTGATTCTGTCATCCCGGAGACGTTCGCTATCTACAAAAAAATAATAGCAACAAACATCATTTATACAGTTTAAAAGAAAGATTCTTAACCGTCCATTAAGCTTTCTTCTTTCTGGCTAGCACCAAGTCAGAAGCATAGCCATAACAAGCGAAATAATTATTTGTAAGTAAACAGTATATAGGTCCAGCTGAAAAAATACCAGAATAGAAATATTATTTTGATGTCAAAGAAGCGTACATACAAAAAAGAGTAGCAAAATTTCAAGAAGAAGGAATTAGAAATCGAAGATTTCCAATGGATACATTATAAATAGAAAAAAAAAGAAAAAAAAAAAAGACATAATGCAAAATTCTATTTTTTTCTTCTTATCGTTGATGACGTATGAGACAGAACGACAAGAAAAAAGGAAAAGAAAATCCCTGAGAAATTGCTTTTAATAATATTTACCATTCTGTTTTATTCTCGGTGTTCCACTTGTTTACCATTTTTTTTAAAAAAAAGAAATTACTATTCTATTGTTAAACTTATTTTTTCCTTCATTTTCTTGACGTCCGTCAGAAGGCGCTGCAGTCTATAACAATCATCCGGTAAAGTGATTGACATAACAAAAATAAAGAAGACAAAATTTCCTCCAGATTGAACTTAGGTTGAAGCATTTTATTTTATTAACCAGTACACTTGCTGATTTTTTACGAAGTATTTTTTGTCATCAGGTATCACTTTGGACATCAATTTGAGCTGATTTCAGATACATCTCACATAAACTGAATATACATGACCTTAGAAGATATCTACTTAGAGTCACATTAAACATTTTTTCGATTACTTACGTTAAATCATTATGTTTTAACAAACTGCGTTGCGTGAAACCATTCCACTTCAATTCGTAACTCCGTGATTCTTATTTTTCCTTTGATTTCAATACTTAGCTAAGACAGTTGTTATGGTGAGATACCGTATTTGAGGTTATCGTCAGAGGGTATAATGACTCCAAAACTCCACAGCTAGCTAGCCATTTTATCTACTTGGGAAGAATTATAGATTATTGAGGGATCTGATACAAATTCAGAACTCATAAAGACAGGTTCTTTGTTTTGCTTGAGCCCATCCTTTTCTAGTCCTGATCATCACCAATTTCTCCCGGAAAGAGCAGCCAAGAGAAAATAAAAAAGAAAAGAGAAAAGGAACGATCCTAGTACATGGGATATATTTACTGCCATCGAAAAGATCAACGACAAATTGATCCCGGCGCTTTTTAAACTTAGATGACAGAGGAACGAATAACCGCAAGGCGTTTTGGATGACTCTATAACGTCTGAGCGAATTTGTCACCCACGTGCAAGACTACTTCAAATACTGCATGAATTATTGGATGAAAAGTCGGTGGACAAAAACAAAGAAATCATCGGACGAAAAGACGTCGGACAGAAAGACGTGGACGAAGTGACGTTGGACAAAGCGACGTTGGACAAAGCGACGTTGGACAAAGCGACGTTGGACAAAGCGACGTTGGACAAAGTGACATCGGACGAAAAGTCGGGTCGCGCATCAATCCCAGTGTTGAATTGGTTCTTAGTTTATCAATCCTGAAATGTGAAATCGTCCCAGGTGGAATTTGAACTCAGAACATAAAGAACCCGAGGAAAGCCTGCTAAGCCTACTTTCTTCTTTCTACTATAGGCACCAGCCCTTAAATTTTTAAGGACGAAAGGCTAAGTCGATCTCGGCGGAATTTGATGTTAAGAACACGTTAAACAACCCAAATAGAGTACGTTTAGATAAAAGACGGGATAAGCACAGCTGCAACACGTATGGACAGAGGATCATGTTATCACAACTGACTTAGAGCTAAAGAACAACTGCAAAGTATAACTTTTTTCGTTAGATACGAATCTCGAAAACATAAATTGAATATCAGAAAGTGTTGGGTCTACTCAGGCTTTTCAACATTTTCATTCTCGCAATAAAGTAAAGAGCTAATGGCGGAAAGAATTCTCATAAAACTTTTACATGCATCATGTAATTTACGCTAAATATAATTATATAGCTAGCTTTGAAGAAAATATCATTGAGATGAATACAATCTTGGTAATGAATAGTGTCTTTGTTTGATCGATATGTTTTCATATGAATGTGTTTCAAATATAGCTATTGTATTATCGTCTTATAAAACAGCTGCCGATTGCATAAGTAGAAATATTAAGAAAAAACATATATATAT
>NC_068995.1:51878642-51883931 GCF_001194135.2 Octopus bimaculoides | reverse complement strand
ACACACACACACACACACACACACATATATATATATATATGCAGAGAGGAGAGAAGTGTAAAGAGAGAAGAGTGAGGAGGGAATGATAGAAAGGGGGAGACAGTGGGAGGGAGGAGGGCACAGCTGCGTAATTATATGGATATCTGAAGAAGGCAGTGATTTGGCGGAGTCTTCAGTGAATAGCATGCCTCACAGTATTCGATCCAAGTGTCTTCGACTCGAGTTCACATCTCACTAAGCTCCACTTTTTTGCCTTTCACCCCTTTGGCGTAAATAATAGATTTTCCTTGAAAGTGCTGAGCCTTTGTTACCTCGTTAATGGAAACAGCAATTAAAAAAGCAAAGTGATTTGAACAGCGGTGTTTCTACAGTACTCGTGACAATACCAAGCCTCCTTATCTATACTTGAGGAATAGTTACAGTGAGGAATGAAAGGGGCTGTGATTTTTGAGACGTCCAAAGTTTTACTCAGTAACACAGTTAACATTCATGTCGGAGCAGAAAGTGTATAAAATTTTGTATATATCTGTATACATGCATACTGAAACACACACACATATATATATATATGTATATGTACATATTCCCCTTATTATCAATATATATATATATATATATGGAGAGAGAGATTATAATATAAAATGAAATTATAATTAAAGGGCACAGAGGGAACCATGCCTATACGCTGAAAGTAGATGCTAAACCACTCTAAATCATCACTTTATAATACACACATGTTGAAAACGCGCTTGCTTTCCTTAACTTTAGAACCTATCTACGCTGCTGGCTCCTACCTCAAAACTTCGGGCTCTGAGTCTATACTAGAAAACAGCAGAAGGAATTATAAGACTAAATGTAAGACTAGTAGGTCTAGTCTAAAATTCATTGCCATTTTGGTGCGGGGTGTGGCAATTCCTTCCGTTGACTTAGATGCGCGGGAAAATGCGCAGCAATATTTATTCCGAGGCCCTCAACATTCTGCGCTGAAATTCCTCTCCTGTCCACTTTTCACATCATCCCTTTAGCTTTGATAAAATATAGTACCTCGCATGTGATGGGGCTCAACATGATAGACTAACATCTTCTTCGAAATTTCCGACCGTAAGGGGTGATGGATTCGGAGAATCAATAGAGCGTTGGACAAAATACCCTGCAGTATTCATTGTGATTCGTTATGTTCTATGGTCAAATCCCACCAAAGGAGTCTAGGCTTTTATTCTTCCAGGGTCCATAAAAGTATCTTACAAGGCATGACTGTACGATTAAGAGGCTCGCTTCGCAACCACGCGCTTTCTGGTCCGGTCCCTCCGGGCAGCAGCTTGGGTTAGTGTCTTCTACTAAAGCCGTATATATATGTGTGTATGTGTATGCGTATGTGTGTGCGAATGTGTGTGTCGCTTGGTAACTGGTGTTTGTTTACATCCACGTAATCTAGCGGTCCCGCATAAAGGACCATAGAGTCGTTGTGATCGTTTGTTCCCTTCGCATTATGTTTCTAACCCTTTACCGATGTCAGAAATAATTGTTAGATTAAAAGTAGTTTATTAACAACGGAAAATGGAATGTAGGCCACATGACCTGCACGCGTCATCGTTGCATCTTATTCTTTCATTAACGACACGCGTTTCAAAAAGAAAACAAAATAAAAAGGCAAGAAGACCGTGTCCTTTCTTGGAGAATGAACAGCAAATTCGAACACAGCATAAATCAACTTTTATCCTTCCACCTTCCTAGATCGATAAAACAATATACCTGTAATGCATTGCGGTTGTCGGTATAATCGCCTTTCCCTTCTACACAAATATTTGACTTTCTGCTTATTTTATAATTTCATTATTTTCTAAATATGGAAAAAAGAAAAAAATTATCGAAAGATGTTTCCTCTCAGGAATTGCAATTAATTTCAAACGATTTCTCAAAAAATAAAACAAATACAAATAAATCAATGAAATATAAAAAAAAAAACAGACGCCACTTTCATAACGCAAACTGATTCCAGATAAATGACTCAGCAGTAAACGAAACCAATATTTCCTTCTCTCTTTTCTCATTGTTTTCTTTTTCCCTTTATATTTTTGTGTTCGAAGATGGCTGCTTGCTAAATCTCTGATCTTCCATAATTCTTTGGCCGAGTTTTAATTATCTGATGAGCTACTGTGCCAAATAATCCTAAAATAATCGAGGCGGCTGATCAATATGTTTGTTTGACTTCATAAGAGCATCCTTCATACACACAAACAATCTTTTTTGTTCTGCCAAAAAGACAAGTTTTCTTCTTTTTCTTTGTTTTTTTCTCTTTCTTTCCACGGAGTAGAATAAATAAAAGAGGAATAAACAAAACTAAAACAAAATCGCTGTTGTAGTATTGACAATAGAACAAGCTCTTGTCATATGACACATTCATTCGATTTTGTAATATTTCTTAAAATTACTTTGACCGTAAATGATGTAGGACTGGTAGAATACATAAGCGCGTCGGACAAAATGCTTGGTGGAATCTCTTTCAGCTTTTTACGTTCTGAAATCAAATATCTCCGAAGCTGATTTTTCGGGATCAATAAAATAAGTACCAATGGAGCACTGGATTTGGTGTAATCGACTTACCCCTCCCCTCGAAATTCAGAGGCCTTGTTCCTAAAGTAGAAAACGTTAGTTTGGAACATACGTGAGGTGGGATGAGTAGAATCTTTGAAGAGTTGGTAAAATATTTTACCGCATTCGTTCTGATTTTTTTTAATTCTCTGTTTATTTCCTCGAGTTCCTTTCTGTTGAAGAGCGTAGGATCAAAGCATAAAGGACTTTCTCACCTTCCCGAGCGTCAAACTAAAACACCTTCTTTTTTGTTTATACACCTGTCTTCGTCTTCTGCTTTTCTGTAAATTTCAAGTACACACACACACACACACACACACACACACACACACACACACACACACACACACACACACACACACACACATATATATATATATATATATAAAATTATATAAATGAATATATATCCTTACATACACACATGCATATACGCATGCATACGCACATACATAATGCCATTAGTTCTAATGCTTAACATTGGAGATTAGTTTCCTTCAATGCAATATCTATATCATAATTTCTACCGTTTCAGGCAATTTGTTAAGTACTAAGAACCATCTTAGCAATATCACGTGATACATAAGCTACTCACGTGTAAAGTGACTCTTTCAAAATCGGTAGATTTTGTAGTGAAGCGCCATTGTAGTTCTAGCGCTCTTTCCAGGGTGAGTGTAGAATCAATGTGGGATATACCCGGTTGATCTGTCTCGCAGAATCCACATTATCCATCAGACGGCTTTGAATAACAGTTATATCAGGCAATTCTGACTGAAAAAACAGAAAACCCAATCTAAAACTGTATCTTTCTATTCATATTTCCATAATTTTATTCATTTACTGAATTCAGCCATTCGTCTGCACCCATGCTTATCTACTGTTGATAATGGACAGCTCGTAGTTATGGTTTCTTTATTTTCCGACAAATTCCAGTAGCATGTAACTGCGAACGACGTGTGTCATTTTCAGAGTTTATACCAGCACATTCTTAGCCGGTATAAAAATCTGAGTGTGTGTAATGTATATTAAAATTCCAGCCAGCGCTACCTGAAAGGCAGGCTGGCATTACCAGTTAAGTCCGTCGTCATCTATATCTTCAAATAACACAAAATGATGCACCACTACGACCGCTTTCGAGAATAAAGTTTGAGAAGCAGGAGGCTATTACTAACGTGAAACGAACTTCATGACTACATATGGGACATATTTACACGACGATACACACATCTGTATATTGTTGTTCCTACGTACGTTTCACCATTGTTGATATTCGTCTCCACTGCAATGCTAGTTTCACGGTCAACTGGATTCTGAACCACGAAGTTCATCAAGGGAACATTTTATTGATATAACGTGAGCAGGGAACAAATGATGTAAACCGCATCTTGTACTTATACATTTTCATATATTGTCTCTTCATGTCCTTTATAGGACATGAAAGACAATATATGTCTTTCATATCCTTTTCATATATTGTCTTTCATGTCCTTTTATGTCCTTTATATATTGTCTTTCATGTCTTCTTCATTAAAGAGTAATTCAATATTTATTATAGAAGATTAACAAAACGCTGAGATCAGATATTTTACACATATCTTTTTACAAAAGATAGATATTAGATATTATACGTATCGATTAAAGAAAGGTAACAAACTGAATTGAACTCATTGGGTGTTTCGAAATGATTTTTATTGAAATGAACTTCGGAGATGATTAATAATCGAGGAACCATCATGACCTTTGACATTGATATTACTGTGAATGAAGAGTCAACATTTATAGGCTTAACAAACCAAATAATATTGTCTGGAATAATTGGAACGAATAAATCTTGCGTGTATTTATTCTTAATACGTGCCGATGCTCTTGGTCGTGAATACGCTTTTCATAGTTTCCAAAATATCAATAAAGCTATTTGTTTTGAGAATCGGTCTTTTGACGAAAGTCTGGTTTCATCAGTGACTTCATTAAAGAGTAATTCAATATTTTACTGAAGTTATTTCGATTCTTGAGGGAAATTAATCTTTTCGCTTCAAATTGAAACTATGTCTTTCAGCTTTAGTCAATAATTCGATGCTTAAAATTTGTGTTGAGTGAAGCCCCCCCACCAAAAAAAAAGAAATGAAAAAAAAAAAAAAAACCAGAACAATGAAGTATATTTACAAGATATGATTAAAAAATATTAAAGAAACTAAAATAAGATTGCTATGATTGTGATCATTCGTCTAGCTGTATTAGTAGTAGTAGTATTGATAGTAATAATAGTAGTAGTGGTAGCGATGGTGGTGGTAATAGCAGTTGTAATTGTTGTTCTTGCTGTAATCACTACTATCTTCGATACTGAAATCAATCGCAATTCTTTGTAATCTACTGATATCCATAAATGACCCACTTTGCAGTAATTGATTACAGTTTTAGCCTCTCTATCAGATCGTCAAAGTATAAAAATATTAAGCAGAAAATTATATCAATAAAAGAAAATGATAATAATAATAATAATAATAATAACAACAACAACAACAACAACATACTACAGACAAGTTAGCACGAACTTGAAAATGTAATTGAAAAATAAAGAAAAATTGAAATTGAAGACAAAGATATGCTTCGAGCAACATGTTTATGCATCTAACAAGTTATTAGCATTATGTGTGTGTCTGTATGTGTGTGTGTGTGTGTGTGTGTGTGTGTGTGTGT
>NC_068995.1:51869811-51878455 GCF_001194135.2 Octopus bimaculoides | reverse complement strand
GTGTGTAGTTAGAGCATCGGGCTTACAATCATGAGAATCGGTCGGTTCTTTGACCGGGCTGTCAGTTACCTGTAGAAATATAGTTGCGACTTTACTGGCGGGAGGCGTGGAACATCGGTGGCGTGGAGAGGTGAGACTGGTATGCGCGGGGGGGCGACTACTGGTCTTCCACAAACAGCCTTGTCCGGATTTTGTCTCAGAGGGGAACATTCTAGGTGCGATCCCATGTTCATTCGTGAATGAAGATCTTTACCCTTTATGTATGTGTGTTTATATATACACTAGCGGCCATAATATAAGAGTCAGTAAGAACAGGTTTATTGAAATATTTATTATAGAAGATTAACGGAACACTGAGATTAGATATTTTACACATATCTTTCTACAAAGGATAGATGTTAGATATATCTAAATATGTGTAGAATATCTAGTCTCAACGCGTTGTTAATCTTCTATAATAACTATTTCAATACACTTGTTCTTACTGGCCCTTATATCATGGCTGCTACTCCGTGTGTGTGTGTGTGTGTGTGTGTGTGTGTGTGTGTGTGTGTGTATAGTTGCATATTTATGTGTCTGCGTATGCATATACAAATACAAGCACACACAACCTACATACGTACATAGAATCATATACACGAACACACTCACATATCTATGTATATATATTCCTAATAACCTGTTAGATAGATACATAGATAAACATGTGTCGGCCATTGAAAGTTAAAATTATATTGTCTATTATTTCTTACGTAAACGGGAAGTTGTGTATTTTAAATAATCCAGTTGAGTGCGAAACAACAGGTTTGTTAGATTAAGAAAACAAACATTATGATAGCTCATTCATTTGGTGTCTACAAACTAATTTTCAGCGTTAAGATACTGAAATATTTACTGAAACACACACGCATCTTTATGTATCCATATATACATAGAAGATGTATGTACATATAGGCATAAGCAATCAGTATACATAAGCGGTCGCTGAGAGAGGTAAAAACCGGTGCAGCAGTTCAGAAGTGTGTAAAATACAAACATTAATTTGTTTTATCGCAACGTTTCGTTGAATCCTGACTGTATATCTAAACTTTTAACTCTTTCCGTGTAAGATAAGCCTCTACGGATTGTTTTGAATAACGAAACACAGGTTTCAGTTGAACATAAACTTGGCAGAACAAAATGTTAGCTAACTCGGTGATATGACATATCTTGGAGGGGGTATCGAAAAATTTAAGTAGAAATAAATATGCAGTGAGTAAATGAGGCTATTAGTAAATAGCTAGTTTTATAAATGTTAACGTAATATTTTTCTGTAAGTACGGGAAATAACTCGGGGCACGTTTTCGGTCTTATTTCTTTTATGATCTCATTTTTTTTGGGGGGGGGGTAAGTAATGACATCGTAGATTCTGTCGTACGGGACAAATAAGGATTTAGTAGTTTCTTGCTGTACAAGCTGCATAGATGATTGTTTTTACAGAGAACAAATATTTGTGCCGTACATTAGTTCATTCACTTCATCAAATCAACATTATCAGAGCACATATCATCTGTAAACCCAGAAGTCAAATGTCGAAGTGATTGCGGACCAGCCTGAGGTGAAATGTTTTTCTCAATGACACAACCCACCGCCCAGTCAGGGAATCGAAACCACAATATCGCGTTGGTAAGTGCAACACACTAACCACTGGACCACAATTCAAATATTCAAGATTGTATACTGATTGGTCAGGTAGAATAAATATTAAAATACAAAAATAAATGCGCTCTTTTAAAGCCTAGCGTATAGACAATAGAATTCTAACAGTTGATATCTGTCATTTCTGTATCCCCTCCATTTTGTTTTTGCCGTATATATACATTTAGACATTCCTACAATTCCATCGCACTGAATTGGGAGTTATATCGACCGCGAAAGACATGTAAATTCGACCTAGGCTGTATTTGAACACAGAGCAGCAGAAGCCATGACAAATATTGTTGCTTATCATTTTCCTATAGATGAAAGTTTTAGAAGAAAGCTTTAAAACGTCTCGACGTCGATGGATTACAGAAGTCTTTAGATTTTGTGTAAATTAATATTGAGACAAAACCGACAAAACGAGTAAAACGAATGTTGGAAAAGAATTTGTATAATGAAAAACGAAAGTCCAGGATTAAATTAAGCTGATAAGAGAAGATCTAAAATATAAAAAGCTTCAGATTTATTTCTTAATTTAAACTTATTATTTTGTTGTCTACGTGGTTTTGTACTCATCAAAGGTATCATTTAAAACATACAGATATGCTTCTGTGCATTTATATACATACATGCATTTACATACAAACATATATATATATTTGTGCACGCATGCACACACGCACACACACGCACACACACATAGACGCACACAATCACTACGGTTCAAAACAGCCGCGTCGTTCATTTCCTATAAGTGACAGAACTTTCCCTCTGTGCGTGTGCATGTGTGTGTACGTGTGTGTGTGTGTATGTGTATGTGTGTGTGTGTGTCTGTGTTTTTGTGGGAGTATATGCAGGTCTGTATACATACACACACACACATATATATATATATAAACCTGGCGCTGTCTTCTAGTTTGCCCAGCTACTGTGAAACCATCCAACCCATTCTAGCATGGAAAACGGACGTTAAGTGATGATGGTCATGATGATGATAATGATGATGATGATGATATCACACACACACATACACACACACACACACACACACACATACACACACACACACACTCTCTCTCTCTCTCTCACACACACACACACACACGCCAATTTCGTGGCAACGTATATTAAGGAGTTGTTTGAAACGAAAAATAAGCCCTTCATCTTCTTCTGTGCAGACTCTAAAAGGAAGGCGTATGTTACACTTTTTTGAGTCTCAAGTTCTCTTTCTCCCAAAGCACACGCGCCGGCGCACATGCATACAGATATATGTATATTAGGCTGGCTAAATAAAACAACAAAAAATAATAAATATATCATGAACATTCAGATAATTATAAACTCGTCTTAAATATAGTTATAATTAATATAGGCATACACATTTGTTGGATCAGTTTCAACCAGTTATAAAAAGAAAATGATACCACATAAATTTGAGCAGTTAACTCCCTTGCGAACGAAAATTAATCTCAAAATTCATTTCCTGTTGATCCTCGTATCACCGTTACGACTTGCAATTGCTTACCCTGGTAAGCTAAAAAAAGTTTTCATGACACGCCCTGGATCGTCCAATGGGAATCAAGTTTAAAAAATGCCAATAAGGATCCATCTCTGGTTAAAGCATCGTTTCTATCGGACGTCTGTGAGATACATGAACCATGCCTCCGAAACTCCGAGCAGTGGTTTTCTTATGATTGTTGACCCATATATAAAATGCATTAATATCTATTCACCTATCTATCTATCTATCTATCTATCTATCTATCCATCCCTCCATCCATCCATTCCTCCATCTATCAACTGGTACTTATTTTATCGACCTACAAAGGATAAAAGGCAAAGCCGACTTCAGCGGATTTGAAATCAGAACGTAAAGACGAATGAAATTCCTCCAAACATTTTTCCCGGTGTGCTATCGGTTCTGCCAGCTCACCCTCTTAAAAACTGGGTCTGCGTTTCTATCGATCAATTCGTGACTTAATAATGATTTAATTAACTTTTGTTTCTTTCATATTTATTCTTTTTACTTTTAGAAATTCATGTTTTATACATAAGAAAGTAAAGAGTGTACAAGAGGAGTTCTACATAGTAGTATGTTGTGCTAGAAACAGTAGCTAGATCGATCTCAAGTCACATTGACAAGTGGAGTATAACACGTTGGATAATGTTGGATAAGAGAAAATCTCTGAAAGCAAAAGCACGAGGTGGTCACGCTTAGAACGTCTTTGAAGCCAACCAACAGTAAAAATAGCAATAGCCATAAATAGAATAAAGGAATAAATCGTATCAGTATCTTTAAAATAACATTTGTCTTAAGATATATCCCATGGAAATATGCGGAAATGCACGGAAACATTTTACGTTCTTGATACGAAAACATCTACAATTTGTGTTCGATGGAGCAGACGATTGTTTCCGAAGCTTCCTCCCACCTCTGTATGTGAGTTATGTGTGTGTGTGTGTTTAATATAATCAGATTATGAAGCAGATAAACATATCTGACATTTTACACCGAAAATTATTGGTGAATGTAAAGAGAATCAAATACATTTAAAAGGAAGATTGATAGTTCATAACGCACACATACACACAGACACACACACACACACATACACACACACACACGCACACACACACGTAGTCGGTGTAATTTTATTGATTCCGTGTTTATGATGTGATATTCATATAATGTATAAACACACACACATATACAAAATCTCATAAACATAAATACACACACTCACACACAAACTACAAACATCCTCACACAAACACACAAGCGTATGTATCAGACAACACATACTCGCATGCAATCGCATGCAAACATACATACACATGTATATATTTACACACGTATTGTAACGCACATTTTCCCATATGTATATACACACACATTCGGGGCATATGCCTATATGTATGTGTGAGCACATGTTCACACACGTGCATTTATATACATGTATTTATGCATGTGTATATATATATATATATATATAGAGAGAGAGAGAGAGAGAGAGAGAGAGAGGGGGAGAGAGAGAGAGAAAGAAAGAGAGAAGGGGAGATAGAAGGGGAGATAGATATAGATAGATAGATAGATAGATAGATAGATACACACGTCTGTCTATCTATCCATCTAGCTAGCTAGCTACACACACACACACACACACACACACACACACACACACACACACACACACACACACACACACACACACACACACACACACACACACACACACACACACACATATTGGCAGGAATTGGGTGCGTTCGTGTGCTTGTACGCCATGTACTTCACAGACTCGCATATTTATATTTTCTAAATGGACTCTGACGCTTTATACTTTCTTCTGCACTCGTCCAGCCAAGAAAACAAAGATAACGCGTTGGTCATTGTTTCCATCTTTGTCTTGCGCTAAATTGGATTAGTTCCACTAACTGTTGAGCAGACTTCTGGTCACACAGGACCAATTAAACAACGATGACCACGATTAATAATGTTTATTGCTTGAATATGTAATTGATTTGTATTGCTTCAAAGCGGGACAGAAATTATGTCTTAAGCTATGTAGTCAGCTTCCGTGTTCAAATCTCTCTGGAGTCTATCTATGTTTTATCTTTCTGGGGTTTTTGGTATTGTTATTGATTCCCAGGTCCGTTTCAAACATGACTATTCAGTATTTTCCTCTGTCAGGACGACATAATGACATATCCGGCCTAATCCGGAAAGGCTAATCCAGGAATAAGCCAATCTCAGCCTATTTGTATAGTTTGTGCCTAATACATTTCCTATAACTTGATTATCCAGTGTGACCTTATTCTAAGATGAAATGTTGAAATTGCAGGGGCAATTAGCTGCTATTTCAAGCAATACGAACGTTCACATAGATGCTGCCTTGTTAAATAATCCATTCTCCTAAAAGCACAAGGCCTGAAATTCGGGGGAAGGGAACCAGTCGATTATATCGACTGCAGTGTTTCACTGGTACTTAATTTATCGCTTCCGAAAGGATGAAAGGCAAAGTCGACCTCGGCGGTATTTGAACTCAGAACGTAGAGACGGGCGAAATACCGCTAAGCATTTCGTCCAACACGCTAACGATTCTGCCAGATCCAGATAGCAGCCTTTTTCTCTCTGAATAAATAATATTGTGGCAATTAGAGAGATCAACTTAATATATTATAAATTTGTGGAATTGCACTTAGCTTAGAAACCGTTACTATTAGTAATGTCTAAGCGGTGCGGTGAAATGGAAATTTTAGAGCCGAAGAGATAAACTACTTTAGAAAATTGAATTAAGCATTTTGCCTTCTCGGTTCAAACTCCTTTCGAACCAAATTTGCCTTTTATCCGTTTAGGGCTTATTTAACTAACTTACCAAACAAGGACTGGCATGTGATCGTTTAAGATTTCTGGCTTGGTGTCAATTACAAAAACCATTATAAGCCATGTTTAATGAGTAACGAGAGGAAAGTGATCTATCTCAGACCAACCTTGTGTGTATCGATATATATATATATATACATAGAAGAAGAATGACCACTAAGTGGACATCCAATATGCTAGATGTAGACTCCATATGGTCTGACCACTAAGAAAAGATTGTTCTCAAGAAAATTCAGCAAACGCCAGAACGTAAGCGAGCAAGACAAATGAAAAGATACAAACTATAAAGATTAGTCACATACCCGGTTCCATTGTTACCACTTACTTTAAATTTAAATACACACACACACAGAAATACACACACACAGAGAAATACACACGCACACAGAAATACACACACACACTCACACATATATATAGTGGATACTCCTCTCGTAAAAGATGGATGGAAGGCTCTGTACCTTGTATTTTTTTTTTGACTGAACTTTGCGTAGGATGTAAGAGATATTTGATTCTTCCGAGTTCTGTTTTGCTACGGGTTACGAACAAGCGTTTGCAACAAAAGAAACCATTTGAATCTGGTTCTCCTTGTTGACTCTGCTTTAGGTTCGCCTGAAGCTGAACTGGATATTTCTCTCTACTCACTTCAAACCAATTCAAACTAGTGAAATACGTTGTTCCCCATTAGTTTCGCCGAAAGAGAATGAAAGCGGGGTGTATGAAAGAGATAAAGTGAGTGAGAGAGAGAGAGAGAGAGAGAGAGAGAGAGAGAGAGAGAGAGGCTTATATTGGCACTCTTCACTCAAATCTTATCGGGTCATTATACAGAGCAGTTAATCATTGCAACATCGATCAAATAGCTTTCAATCAAAAACTAATAACAGTTTGGAGCCTTGTCTATTGCCAATAAGAGATATCAATATTAGCAAATATAGTTTAAACGAAAACTGAATATTACGATTCATATATTTCCACAATTCCCGCAATAAAGTCTGAACAGTCGAAGGAATTGACTGTAGCTAGATCACGTGAGTAAAAAACTATTTGTTTGTATCTTAAACGAAAATAATGTGGTTGGAAGTGAGAGGTTTCGTTCGTTTAAAGCAGCGAAAATATATTCGAGAACTTTTGATGCATGTGCTGTGTGCCTGTGCACCAGTGTATGTGTGCGTGTAAGTATGTATGTATGTATGTATGTATGTATGTATGTATGTATGTATGTATGCATGTATGTATGTATGTATGTATATATATATATATATATATATATATATATATATATATATATATGTATATATATATATATTATAAGACATGGCGAATTGTTATTGACTATGAACTTCTGCCAACGATTATTAAAGAAGCGTTGTTTCAGAAGAAGTAATACATTTGATATTACCTATGAAATAACTCTCGATATTGATTTTAGATGGTTTATATGCGAAATGAATTCAGGTTATCACATGGATAAACGCACGCAGACACATTCACATACACATAAGGCACACACGCACCCGCAGACATAAACACACGCACACAGACACAGACACACACAGACCATTCATACCTGTATCGATATTTCGATAAACACCCATATCACACCCATATGTCCTCTAAGAGAATATACATATATATTTCTAAGGCGGCGAGCTGGCAGAATCGTTAGCACGCTGGACGAAATGCTTAGCAGTATTTCGTCTGTCTTTACGTTCTGAGTTCAAATTCCGCCGAGGTCGACTTTGCCTTTTATCTTTTCGGGGTCGATAAATTAAGTACCAGTTGCGTACTGGGATCGAATTAATCGATTGGTCCTCTTCTCTAAAATTTCAGACCTTGTGCCTAGAATATAGAAAAGAATATATTCATTTCTATAAGAATGTGTGTGTGTAATGAACATCCATACTGGTGCTAGTGTTTATTAGCAGGGATAATGACCCACCCGTATTGGGACGGCGGCCATCTTGGGGCACTGACTTGAAGTATTTCGTCGAACAAATAAAGCAGTTGTTTTTTTTTTCGTCTTTTAACGCAATACTTATTCTATCGATTACGTTTGTCGAACCGCTAGGCAGGGCGTAAAAAGGCCAGCACTGTAACTCGAGCGATGGTTGAGAGACCTGCACAAACGCAGATACATGTTGATATGCATATCTGTTGGTATATGTATATGTCTGTATGTATTTGATTGTGTAAGCATGAGTGAATTTACTAGGGTATGTATGAGTTCGTACACGTTATGTCAATATATCGTTACGTGCACCACAAGAGAGTTTCGTATCAGAAGTTTTGATCGATGGATCTTTTCAGAAAGTGACTACTCACTTGACTGGTCTATGATTAATTGAAAATAGAACAAACAAATATGCAACAAGACGTAACAGGTCGAAAGCAGCAACAAAATACACTGACAGTCGAAAGTAATCGATAAGTTAAGACGTAAGTTATTTGGTGTTTGTATCTAAAGCGTGTGTATTCACACCAGATAGAACGTGGAATATTCTATCGAGGAGAACTGGTGTGGAATTACACAGCTCCGTGAATCTTTTCCAATACATATATATATATATATATATATATATA
>NC_068995.1:51868705-51869652 GCF_001194135.2 Octopus bimaculoides | reverse complement strand
ATACATATATATGATATATTTAATATGTGATATATGATACATATATATATTCTGTATATTGTATATGTATATATAAGACATATAATAAATGTGTGTGTGTGAGTGTGTGTACTGCAGTATTTAGTTTCTGTTTTGTTTCCGTTTTTTTTTTGTTTTTGTTGCTGGTTGTTATTGTTTTTTTTTTCCGTATCGTTTTTGTTTTTTTTTGTGATGAAATTTTTAATATTTTTTTTTTCTTTCCAATATACATTAAGGAACTTTTTTTTTTTTTTTTGTTTTTTTCTGGTTCATAAAGAAGACATAGTTCCAGGCCGAAGTCTGTTTACTCTTCATTGGCACGAGGAAACGTTTTAGCTGAGGTGAAGGAAGGAATGCAGAGAGAGACAAGGAAAGAGAAGAAAGAAAGAAGGTAAGAGAGAAAGAAGAAAGTTGAAAAAAAAAAACAAGAAAGAAATGAAGAACAAGTATGAGAGCGAGAAAGGGTAGAGAAAGGGACGCATAGAAAGACACGAGGGAAACACGGAGACCCAGATTGATGTTAGCCATAGAGGGAGAGACAATGGGTCAGAAACAATATGAATAGAGAGAGGGGGAGAGTGCGAGGGAGATTCAGAAAGGAGAGATAGAGAGTGCGAGATAGAGAGAGTGAGAAAGTGTGTGTGTGTGTGTGTGTGTGTGTGTGTGAGAGAGAGAGAGAGAGAGAGAGAGAGGGAGGGAGAAAGGTGAGAGATGTATAGAGATATTGAACTATAAGGTGAATGGACAGCAGACGGAGAGAAAGAAGTAAAGGTAGAGAGAAAGAGAGAGATTGGGCTGGAAACTAAAAGCATAAGACAGAAGTGAGAGAGAGAGAGAGAGAGAGAAAGGATGGAGACAAGGTAAAAGAGAGAAAGAATTAAAAGCAGAGAGAGGCAGACGGACAGAGGGAGAAAGAGGAGAGCGAAGTA
>NC_068995.1:51859244-51867459 GCF_001194135.2 Octopus bimaculoides | reverse complement strand
TCTCTCTCTCTCTCTCTCTCTCTCTCTCTCTCTCTCTCTCTCTCTCTTGCCTATAGAGTGGTACAGTTCCGGAGTGGATGGCAGATGGAAGAACAGCTTTGTTAATGAAAGATCGGTCAAAGGGCAATGAGGTTAGTAATTACCGACCCATTGCTTGTCTTAACCCCCTATGGAAGGTAATAACAGGTACCCTCGCAGGCAAAATATATACGCACCTTGCGGAAGACAATCTTCTGCAAGTAGAACAAAAGGGATGCCGAAAAGGATTCAATGGTAACAAAGGACCACTTTGTGATTGACAAGGTTATAGTGAAGAACTGAAAACGGTACCAAAAATGGGCTGGATAGACTTCAAAAAGGCTTACGATATGTTGTCGCATTCTTGGATTTTGGAAACACTCGACATGTGTGGAATAGCTGAGAACATGTGTGCAATGATTAAGAATAGAATGCATAGCTGGAAAACGCGTCTTTCCTGTAACAACCAGCACTTAGCCGAGGTAACAATCAAAAGTAGTATCTTCGAAGGAGACTCCTTCTTCACCTCTGTTATCTGTTATAGATTTGATACCACTTTCTGTAGTCCTACATGAAATCAACGCGCCCTATGAGCTGAGGAAGAATGGACCACGTCTTCAGAATAATGAAAAGTAATATGAGCACGAACCAGAAGCTGTGACAGGGAACAAGAATTACCGGATCTCATGGGACTTTCCAATAAAGCCTGACCAGGCGCAGGAGTGGCTATGTGGTAAGTAGCTTGCTTACCAACCACATGGTTCCGGGTTCAGTCCCACTGCGTGGCACCTTGGGCAAGTGTCTTCAACTATAGTCTCGGGCCGACCAAAGCCTTGTGAGTGAATTTGGTAGACGGAAACTGAAAGAAGCCCGTCGTATACATGTCTATATATATATATAGACATGTATGTATGTGTGTGTATATGTTTTTGTGTCTGCGTGTGTCCCCCCTCCACAATCACTTGACAACCGATGCTGGTGTGTTTACGTCCCCGTAACTTAGAGGTTCGGCAAAAGAGACCGATAGAATAAGTACTAAGCTTATAAAGAATGAGTCCTGGGGTCGATTTGCTCGACTAAAGGCGGTGCTCCAGCATGGCCGCAGTCACATGACTGAAATAAATAAAAAGAATAAAAAAAAGAATACAATTGAAACATGGCGACAAGACACGATTACGGAGCGCAAAATTAACATTTTAAGATGAGAGATTTTGCAATTCCTTATAATAAGAGAGTCGCTACCCCAAAAATTGAAAAGCTTCAGAAATATCAGGATTCAGCCAGAAAACTCAAGCGACTGTGGAAGACTGAGCCAATAATTATTCCTGTGGTAACTGGTGCACTTCGCACAACACCTTAAACACTACTTAAAAAACTGAAAGATACTGGAATTGAAAATGGCGTTGTCGACCTGAAAGAAAGTAGCCATCCATATTTTGAAAGAATCTTAAGAAAGATACTTGAGAATATGAAGAGACTTGTTACCAAACTGCTAATTAAATTAGCTTGTAATAACTTAATAATGATAACGATGTTGATGGTGATAATAATAATAATAATAATAATAATAATAATAATAATAATAATAATAATAATAATAATAATAATAATAATAATAACAAATGCAAGAATTTGAAGTATGGAAACTATAAAGGCTGTGCTTGTAATAATTGATGCATTTGGAACTGTGAATAACGGTACAGACAAATGATTGAAGGAGATCGGAATAGAATGCCCGCCAGAGTTTCTACAGAAAGTTTGCCACTTAGGTGCAGAGAAGATTAGATTATCAGAAGGGTTTTAAGTACTTAGAAGGTTTTAAGTACTTAGAAGGCTGTGTATAGCTAAGGTTACTGGTAGTAACCAGCTACCCACATAATTTCTATCAGGGATAACAACGAACCTGAGTCAAACCAATGACATATATTCACTTGTATATACGTGTGCGGCAATATGTTGTTATATAAATATATAAAAGTTTGTAAATATATGACTAGATGTATTGCATCATTTTTCTTTCTAATATGTTTTTTATGAGATAAAAGTACATTTATCATTTTTTTCATGCTATATACTACAAAATATATATATTTATCTCTTTATTAGATGTGTTTTCTACGACGACAGAGAAGACGCAGAACAAAGATTTTATCTGCATATGAGATTAAAACGCCACTCCTTTTGTCTTCGTTTTATCGTCTGCTTCATTGAGTTTTGCAGACTGTACTCTATAACATAATGTCAGAGTACAACGCTATATGAAGTTTAGATTGGCAGAGAAACCTTATGGCATTCCAAACTAATACCAAAAAACCATACAAACGCATTCGCTCTGAATAACATATTTTTCTTTATTTCTTACAATGTCTATATACGTATATATTCGCATATATAAATACATATATATGAGTGCATGTTAATACATATGTATATACATATACATATGTATACATGAATCAAGAACCATGTGGTAAGAAGCTTGCTTCCTAACCACATGGTTCATGGTCCAGTCCCACTGCGTGGCAACTTGGGCAGAGGATAAGTACTAGGCTTACAAAGAATAAGTCCTGGAGCCGATTTCTTCGACTAAAACGCTTTAAGGGGGTGCTCCAGCGTGGCCGTAGTCAAGTGACTGAAACATTAAAAAAAATAAAAGAGAGTAAGCGTGGCTAAGTGGTTGGGTGTTGGACTCATGATCGTAAGATTGTGGTTTCGATTTCTGCATCGGGAGACGCGTTGTGTTCTTGAGAAAACACCTCATTTTAAGTTGCTCCAGGCTACTCAGCTGTCAAAAAGGAGAAATCCTGCGACGGGTTTATATTATATATATTAAAGTTAGATAAGGCCGGTTTTCGGGTTTACCTTAGGTTTCACGTCCATAAAGGGCTAAAAAATATAAATTGCTAGCGCCTCCCTTCATCATATACGCGGTAATCACATTCGGTTAAAATGGCTTATTGATGTGCTTTGCTTCTTCTTTTCCCTTCTTTTGCATTCTTTTATATCATTTTATTAACTCCGGAACAATATCAATGTTTTCTTCGAAACATATGTCGGAAGTATAAAGATTTGAATAACACCTGCGTTTAACTCTATCTATCTATCTATCTATCTATCTATCTATCTATCTATCTATCTATCTACGCGTATTTATATCTGTATGTATGCATGTCTGAATATATATATATGTATATTTATATATAAAATGAAATTAGAAAAAATGCTTCACAATCATCCTAAATGTATGTGTATGGGTGAAAAGGAGAGAGATGTATGAAATAGAAGTTTGCTTGCAGTAACTTCTGTTATTTTCTATTGCTGTTGTTACAGTCATTTGAAACGTGTGAACATCTCTAGATGCAGTTCTGAGAAATTTAAATTGTTGCCAAGTTTTACTCACGAAAATGTGTTTTTTTTTTCCTTTTTGTCTCCTTTGGATGAATTTTGAAGGAGGGACAGTGATACGTTTCGACGTCTATCTCCGTATCTGAGATAGACAGAGCGTCTGCGTAGTTTTTTTTTTTATACATTGTTTTTTTTTCTTCGAAAAATTATCTTGTTTACAATCTATTGAAAATTGCATCTTCTGTTAGAGAGGGAATAAGCTATAATAACAAGGAGCCAAGTGCCTCTAGATACGTTTCCTCAGAAGAAACTTATGAAATAATTTTCGAATACTTGAAAGCGAAATAAAAAAATGGAAACCATTATTGCTACTACTACTACTACTACTACTACTACTACTACTACTACTACTACTACTACTACTACAATTGTTGTTCTTGTTGTTGTTATTGCTGTTCTTATTAAAAAGGTATCGCATGCTACTTTAGTTAGTTGGGTTGTTGTCTTTTTGAGGTTTGGTGAGAACAGCTCTCCTCCAGTCTCAAGATTCATCTTAGAATTCTAGCAGAAAAGAGGATTTCACTTCCAACAATTCAATCCTCAATTCCGATATCCTTCAGCTTAGCAGATTTGTCTTTGTACAAGTCGCAAAAATTACCACAAACAATTTCCATTCCACAAACTTTTCAGCTTCTTTATTAGTTCCTAATGATTATCAATTTTCTCAATTTCTTTGGCATTCATTCTATTATATTTTATTGCGAAGTCTATGGTCTCACACCGAACGTGTGTGTTTCATTTTTGTCTTCAACAATAATATCTGTTCTCTTCCCTTCAATAATATGGTCACCCTGAATGGAAAAATCCCATAAAATTATCTAATTATTATTCAACATCACAGACTCTGGATCGAGTTCGTAGCACATTTCTTACAACTTTTTTATCCACACTCTTGGCTACAATCCTAATGCATTTTCATACCGTTATAGTTACGCTAATTCTTAAGCACTTTTGTGTCAGTTAAACACTTAAACACTTTTGTGCTGAAATGAAGCTTGATACTTGCGTCTCCTTTTCCACAGATTCAGCATTTGCTCTCAATTCTGTATTATTATTAATATTATTATTATTATTATTATTATTATTATTATTATTATTATTATTATTATTATTATTATTATTATTATTATCATCATCATCATCATCATCATTATTATTACTATTATTATTATTATTATTATTATTATCATTATTATTAAAATTGTTATTATTACTAAACCGGTGAACCGGCAGAATCGGTAGCGCGCTGGACAAAATGGTTAGCGTCATTTCGCCCCTCATTACGTTCTGAGATCAAGCCCCACGGAGATCGGCTTTGCCTTTCATCCTTTCGGGTCGATAAAATAAGCACCCCCTCCCCCTAAATTTTAGCCTTTGTGGCAAAATTTGAACCTGTTATTATTATTATTTTGTTGCTGCTATTATTGCTATTATTATTATTATTATTATTATTATTATTATTATTATTTAGATTTGGGTTGCCATGGAAACACGTGCATCTTTTTGTTCCTTATAATTTGGGACTTTTACCAAGAGTAATTGAAGAAAATAAAAGCATTTCTTCTTCTTCAGGGCTTCGTTTTGGATCGTTCTGAATGTCATCCATACCTGAAGAAAAACACGTATTTTTGGACATTTTGAGGAGAACTGTAATCAACTGAAGATGGCTTTCCGCCAGAAAGACAACGCCCGTCATAAAAGTCACCTGAATGTTAAACCACAGAAACAAATAGCAACAACGACGACGACAACAACAGCAACAACAACAATAATTCCACAGCAGGGTGTAACCATTCAACAGAGAAAAAAAGAAATTTTTTTTGTCAGATAACACTGATATTAACTGGAATATTTCCAATGATACGTAAAGAACAACAACAACATCAAGGTACATACACTTGCGTGCATACCTTTTGCCGACTGAAATAAAAAGTGAGAAATCATATTAATTTTTCGTTCTTCAGCGCCGCCAGAAACACATATACAAAACATGGATCAACTTGCTCAGAAAAAGGTCCGCGTTGCAAATTTTTGCAATTAGGAAAGGTATCTTCCGGAGACTTTCATCCGAGAGCATGAGATGCGGAATCTTACTTACCTTTGAACCGCTAATAAGAGACAAGATTATCATCTGACCTGAAAAGAAAAATTACAACCATCTTGGCTGATATGTAGAGCGATGATTTTTCCATTGGTTGGGGGAGGGGGTACATAACCCTTTCTACTAAAGGCACAAGGCCTGAAATTCAGGGGAGGGGTATAGTCAATTACATCAACCCCAGTGTTTCATCGGTACTTAATTTATCGACTTCGGATGGATGAAAAGCAGTATTTGAACTTAGAACATAGTAACAGACGAAATACGTTCAGAGTTCAAATTCTGCCGAGGACGACTTTGCCTTTCATCCTTTCGGCGTCGATAAATTAAGTACCAGTTGCGTACTGGGGTCGATCAAATCGACTGGCCCCTTTCCCCAAAAATTTCAGGCTTTGTACCAAGAGTTGAAAAGAATAAAATATAATAGAATGAATAGCAAAAAAACTTGATTTAATAAGGAAATAACATGAAACTATACCAGAGCTAAAACAAATATTTCAAACAAAGATATACACGAGACCAGCTTGTATATATATTTGCATGACAATCAAGAAACCTTCAGACCAAAACCTGTATATAACAAAATAATAAGAAACACAAATATTTATTTGAAGAATTATTTAATGTTCGAAAAATACGGTGAATATTTCCAATGGAAATATTGTGCATATTCCATGACTGGAAACTATTTTCTCATTTTTTCCTTTCGTTTTCTTTTTTCTTCGTTTATTTCACTTCCATAAGATTCGGTTTATGTAATCTTATGATCAAAATGGACTCCATTTCTTTGTTAATACATTGATCCACCATAATATTCGATTTATTTACTTTTATTATCGAATTGCACACCAATTCTATGCTAATCCATCGATTTACTTATCTTTTAATATGCCGAAGTCACCAGGGATAGTGAAGAGATTGGCACCAACAAAGAATATGGCAGGTGAGAGTCAATAAGAAAGAAAAGTTCATTCCAATCTATTTATTTGAAGTGTACATGCCGTCAGGCGTGTGTGTTTGTGTGCGTGTGTGATATGTTTGCGTTTGTGCGTGATTATATAGTCATATATACATCTATATATACGTAGGTGTACACAAATATGTGTGTCTGCGTCTCTATGTGTGTGTGTATGCATATATGTATTTACACGTACACAGACACTAGTGAAAAAGAAACGAGAGGACGAAGGGTGAGAATGATATAGTGTAAGATGCAAAGAGAAATAGTGCATGTGTATAAGTGTGTGTGTGTGTGTGTGTGTGTGTGTGTGTGTGTGTGTGTGTGTGTGTGTGTGTGTGTGTGTGTGTGATAGAGAGAAAGAAAGGTAGTGAAAGAAAAAACGTTATGGAGGAGATTGAAACAAACCATAGCATACCTCGAGCTGTTTACTAAAATAACCGAGAGGAAACAAAAGCCGTGAGTTATCTTGATGTCCATATGACTCACTGTAGCTGATATGATGATATCTAATAAATGTATAATATAACAAGCAGCATCGGAAACAGCAGTTTGTAGTGGTGGCGTTCGTAGCAATAAGAATTTTTGATCTGCTGTCTATATCCATCTTCAAAACTCGATATCTGTTGTTGGGGGTTCGAGTTAACAATATAGAAAGCCATGATATAATAATTTTTTTTTAAATATTGTTAAATAAATAAAAATAAGTAAAGCAAAAACAAATATGAGGACAATGACTATGATGGTGATGATGATGACAATGATGGTGATGATGATGATGATTATTATTATTTCTAATATAGGCACATAGCTTGAAATTTTGAGGAGAAGAGTTTAGTCGATTGCATCGACCCTGGAGCATGACAGGTACTTTATTTTATTCATACGAAAAAAAAAAAAAAAGAAATTAAAAATTTAACCTCGTTGGAATTAGAACATAAAGACAGCTATTTCTAAGAGTTTCTCTTTCAATGCGTTAACGATTCTACCAGCTCGCCGCCTTTATAATAAAATAATAATAATGATAATAATAATAATAATAATTTCGTATAATAGTCGTGGTGAAAACAATGACTAATAGTATTGGTCTTTGAATTACACTAAAAAATCTTGTCGTCTCCATCAGTTTTTTTTTATTATTGTACACAAGCAACGTAGCTCCGCTAATAAAACAGACTTTAGAACTTAAACAAATCTGTTTCAGGTGATAAAACATAATGTATTTTGTAGCAAAATTCTTTGTTATTTTTTTACAAGTTTCTCTCGGGAGATTGCATTTTTACCATAGAGTTTTTTTAATCATTTTTCATTATATATTTTCTTGTCCAAGCATTAAAAACAATGTTTGTAGTTTATTATAAATTATTGTATAATGTAAATTATGAGCTATTTTTTACTTTCATTTTATTTGTTGTTACTGATATATGCATTAATTTCTGAAATTTGCAGTTCAAACAGTTTGAAGAGAAAAAAAAGTAAAAAAAAAACAAACAAACCTGAAAGCTAGTTTTTTTTTCTGGTCATAAGTTTAGTTAAATAGAATAGACATATATAGGATTTTCGATGATGGACCAGAATCAATGTGACAATGACTGAAAAAGTAGACTTTTCAATTATTTGCATATTCCAGGCAATGTGCTAACATATTGCTCTCCGGATAAGAGCTAATCTGCTGATATTTCATTTATGCGCCCTTCTAAAGCCTAGCTAGGCTCATGGGCCCGTCCACCCTATCT
>NC_068995.1:51856384-51858964 GCF_001194135.2 Octopus bimaculoides | reverse complement strand
ATATATATATATATATATATATATATACATACATAAATATTTGAGTGAGTGTATGAATATATGAATATAGTGCGCTGCATCCAGTTATAGTAAATCTGAATAACACTTTCATCATATACAAATCTAATCTCTAGAGAAGAGTTAATTTTAGTTTATCTTATATTATTTTTATGTGTAACTCAATGAAGCAATATTTTCCAACGTTCCATTTTAGCATTTTGCGGCGTTGTTTTTTTACCTCATGGTCTTACGTAGTGTTCACTTATTCATTTATCTTTTAATCTTTTTTACTTGATATAATGAAATTTTGTATATATGCTTGATTGTCTGTCTAACTGGTTTATATATATATATATATATATATGTATATACACACACACATACATATACAGAAACGTTTACACGCGCACACATATACCTATACAAATAAACATATACAGCTCTAAATACATATACGTGATTCATTTATCACCTTACTATTATACACATACACATACGCATGCATACGTGCACACACGTACATACCCATACATATATACATATATACACACATACATACATACATACATATATATAATTATATATATATATATATATATATATATATATAAAGAGAGAGAATACATGCATGCATACATACGTACGTACATACATACATACATACATGCATACATACATACATACATACATACATGCATGCATGCATACATACATACATACATACATACATACATACATACATACATACATATAACGTATCTTCTCCTGAAACATTTCCGACACTTCGCTAGCATCGTCTCAGCTAACATCATGCTGTAGATAACATATCTACGAAAAGATAAGCTTCTTTGGAATTGGTGTGTTTAGCGAAGTGTTTAATTACGCAGATGGAAGAGAAACTGAGAGAGGGAGAGAGAAGAGAGAGAAGGACGGGATCGACAGAAATAGAGAAGAGAGAGGGGGAAAAGGGAGAGGGAAAAATAAGCACAGAGGCAGATAATGAAGAAGAAAAGCAAATCCACACGTATGTCACCAGATAAAATAAAACGAGAAAGAAAAACTAAAAAAAAAGAAAGAAAAATCCAGCAACCGTACAAACACGCAAACATATTTTGGAATGAAGCATAAGAAAGACATCGCAAGCAATTATCTAGTCATGAGAGAACTCAAACAAAATTCAAAGAAGCGTTATTTTAATTTAACAGTCGGCCATTAAACGCTGGTGTCTAAATTACGTCTGCAAGAAGTGATTGCTGTGTAGATTTGTTAAATGCAACAGCCATTTTTAATTCTCATTTTTATTTTATCTGTGATTGTTGTTTACTTCTTATCGTTGTTTATCAGTTATTATTTGTTTGTTTGTCAGTATGTAACGCTTTGCTATATTTCGGTGTTTGTTTTTCTGAAAGTTTTGACTGTCCCCGTTATTTTTCTTATTTTTTTCTTGTTCTACTTTTTTTTTGCGTTCCTTCGAAATTTCCTTATTTCTTCTCTGTTGCTCAAAATGCAGACATGCAGCATCGCTTGACAACCGATGCTGGTGTCTTTACGTCCCCGTAATCTAGCGGTTCGGGAAACCAGACCGATAGAACAAGTACTAGGCTTACAAAGAATAAGTCCTGGGGTTGATTTGTTCAACGAAAGGCGGTGCTCCAGAATGGCCGCAGTCAAATGACTGAAACAAGTAAAAGAATAAAAGAGTAAAGGAATAACGTATAATATATACACATAAAGGAAAAATCCCGTGAAATCCGGGAAGGTAGAGTCATTAGATCTACTGGTAATCCAGTTAGTAATCCATGTGGATGAGGAGAGGTGCTGAAAGTTTGGGAAGTGGTTCAGATATGCAAATCCAAAGAATAAGAAGTTCAGTCGTGATCTTCATTCTCTTTCTGCTTATTTTCTCTTATTCCTTTCTGTTGAAGAGCGTAGGCTCGAAACGTAAAATACTTTTTCACTTTTCCTTAGCGTCAAACTAATACACTTGCTTGTTGTTCTTAGATCTGTCTTCGTCGTTTGTTTTTCTATAAATTTCAACTACACACACACACAAACATAGTTACACATATACACACACAAGCATAGTTACATATACCTATACACACACATATATATACACAGAAACACATAAATACATGAGGTGGAGGTAGCATTCGTTAGAGACATACGCTCGGTTGAATGACTACCAGCAATTTTTTATCATTCAGTGTCGTTAATGTGTTTTCTTACTGGTAGCAAGTTCACGACAGAACAAGACTTCTGGGACCCTACCATTTGATACACATGCATTCATTTATACATAAATTGTAAAGTGCGCGCCTTTCTGTGCAGATTCTCGCAACCAAATTCACACACAGTATATTGGTTACATAAGAAGATAGTGAGACAAAATACTGTGCACGGAGAGGAGACATGGCGCCATGTTGTTGCGAAATAATCTTGTTAACTACTACACAACTATACTTGTGGTTTACGCAGAGATTATTGCGCTTATTATACACATATTTCTGTATATATATATATATATATATATATATATATATATGTGTGTGTGTGTGTGTGTGTGTGTGTGTGTGTGTG
>NC_068995.1:51855330-51856212 GCF_001194135.2 Octopus bimaculoides | reverse complement strand
CATACTTTAATATATTTTATTAAGAATATCGTTCATACAAGATAAAAGATGCAAACATATGTTTCTTTAACCAAATTACTTTGAGATTTTTCAAAAAAAAATAATAAAAAATTGCCTTCCTGTATTCTTATTATCAGATAAAATTATATTTAGTTGCCAAGAGTAACGTTTATAGATCTAAGAATCTACCACAGATTTATTCCTAATTCTTATGTAACCGAAATTGTCAATTTTAATCGTAGTCTGCTACAGTTGAACGGAAGAAGTATAATTCAATGTACAATACATAGAATGAGGTTTGGTTTTTGATTAAAATGAGATTTTAAGATGCGGCTTAGTCCTCGTTAAATCGTTGACGGACAGATAGTAAACTGCATGGGTGGGTTGGTTAGTCCCACAGCGTAGCTCCTTGGGTAAGTGTCATGTATTAGAAAATAGCACTGGGTTGACGAAAGCCTTGTGAGCGGGTGGTTTCGTAGACTGAGACTACAAGAAGACACTTGCCCGATTTTGCTAAGTAGTGAGACTGAACTCGAAACCTCGTGAGAATGAATTGCTCATCTACACAGCCATCAACGTTTGTGTGTGAGTGTACGTAGGTGTGGCTGTGTGTGCTTAAATTTATTGTTGCGAATAGCTCATTAAAGTCGTTAGACTTTATTGCTTCATTAAGAAAAGAACAAGAATTTGGTCATTTTATTACCTTCTTGCGATGTCATAAACAAAGGTGTTACTTTCCATGAAAGATGCGTTTCAAAAAGTCATCAAGATTCTTGGGAAGGTGATGATTTAACACTGGCTTTTCAGACAGAAAAAAACACATACACACACAAATAAAGATAAGCACACACGTATACACACACACACACACACACACACACA
>NC_068995.1:51854286-51855237 GCF_001194135.2 Octopus bimaculoides | reverse complement strand
ACACACACACACACACACACACACACACACACACACACACACACACACACACATACACACACAAACACACACATGCACACACAAGAAATATAATTTTATTAGCTAAAGTCTAAATCTACAGTTTTCTTTGTGCTATATTTCAAGATACGAGTCAACATTGTGAGATGTTCATGGTGTCACACAGGAAGAACTTCGCGAGGGGAAACTTACGCGTAAAGGATCACATGAGAATCGAAATCAAGTCTTTAGTATGCTACCAATACCCAACAACGCAAGGGGCATAGCGATGGGGACAGAGAATTAGTTGATTCCTGGTAATACATTTGGTAAAATAGAAAATATTGTATAGTCCACTGCGTAAGCATTTTGTAGTCAACAATAAAACATGTATGTCCTTGACCTAAACATAGCATAGTATATTACATGAAGACTCTATTTTGCGATATATATATATATATATATATATATGATAATTAAAATTCACTTGAAATAGATACTTAAATTGAGGCACGTTGCTAGTTCGGTATAGTCCGCTCACCTCAGCAATATTATTTGAATATTGAATATCAAGACTCCGTGTACGTGTGTTTGCACTTAATGTTCCTGTTGTGTGTGCAGACAACTCAACTCAGCTAAGTGAAGATATCCGCTCTTGGTAATTCAGACGTACTTTTTATATAAAGGTACTTTCCAAAGTATTTCCGAAGTGCAGATTGCAAGTAAGGTGAACAGAATACTTTGCTACTTATTTGTAAATGTATATGCATGTGTATCTATCTATCTATCTATCTATCTATCTATCTATCTATCTATCTATCTATCTATCTATCTATCTATCTATCTATCTATCTGTCTGTCTATCTATCTATCTATCTATCTATCTATCTATCTATCTATCTATCTATCTATCTATCTATCTATCTATCTATCTATCTATCTATCTATCTATCT
>NC_068995.1:51853363-51853995 GCF_001194135.2 Octopus bimaculoides | reverse complement strand
ATATATATATATATATACTTCGAAAGACAGAGAGATTGATATATAGATGGATATATAGATATGTATATATACATGTGTAGGGGAAGTCTTTGGGTTTGCCCCCACCATCTCTTGACAGCCGGTGCTAGTTTGTTGTCGTCTACATAACTAGCAGATCGGCAAAAACTACCAATAGCATAAGTACAAGACTTTAAAAAAAAAATATGGAAAAACATAAAGTATTGCGATCAATTTATTCGACTAAAACCGTTCAAGGCGGTGTCTTTGCATGTTTGCCGTCCAATGACTGAAACAAGTTAAAGTCAGGAGATGAAAGACCGACAGGGGACGGCAATTATATTCAACCTTGGGTTAAACAGCAGCGACGACGAAGAAAATGACGGAAGACGACGGGAAGACCAACAGAAAACAAATCAAGATCATGTTAAAGAGTAAGAAGATTTCCAGTAACAATCAAAGACTCTACTGAAAACAACAGGTTACAAACAGCTATTACACCGTTGAGATAATATATGATTAGAGATAATTATAGTGCTGTCAATATATCTGTCTGTCTTTAGAGTCTCAACATACATCAGGACACTGTTACCGCTACGAATATAACTAACCTCCACCACCACCACCACCACCAC
>NC_068995.1:51847928-51852993 GCF_001194135.2 Octopus bimaculoides | reverse complement strand
CACACACACACACACACACACACACACACACACACACACACGTTATTGAAATTCAGCTGAAGCAGCAAAGTGACACAAGGGTTGAGAGTTTCGTGCCTTGATACTTATTAAACTTTGATAAAAGCTAACGTACGAAACACTCGGCTCATAACCAATATCCGAAGAATGTATATTTTGCACCGGTTCTTAAATGCTTAATGTGAAGTTTCTCTGGCCTGGCACTATCACCATCTTTTGCACGGGACCGGAATCATCATGTCCTCCAGAGTTTGACTCTGTAGCATTCGTCCCTGCAACAACCAAATATTAAGATATATATATACAATTGATCGACCAGAATATACAAATTATTACTAGAATACCTTACACTTCCTTACATACCTGTAGTAACTTATTCCTTCCGGAATGCATAACAACTTCTGTGTCTCTGTATGTTTGCCTTTCTGTGTGTCTGTTTGTCTTTTTGTCTGTCTGTCCGTATGTATTTAAGAATTAATTTATATAAGGTTATGATTTATCAGTAGTTACGTGTATAAATTTTTCTGTAACTGTATTCGATATTTCGTGTTTATTCCAACTGACCACCTGTGATGTGGCCAAGATTACTTAGAAAAGAAAAATATGAGCTGTCATATCTTCCGTTATCTTCTTAACGAACTCTCATTGTAGTAATGCAGTCGGAAATAGAGGTATCTTATATATTTATACATTTCGCAATCATTTCAACTTCTCTGTCTCTCTTTCAAAATAAACACTCACTTATTGTATTATGTAACACACATGTTGCATTGATTGCTTACGTTGTTAATCATCAACTTAAGGCGGCGAGCTGGAAGAATCTTTAAAACACTGGACAAATTGCTTAGCGACATTTCGTTCACCTTGAGGTTCAGAAGTCGAATACAACGAAGGTTGACTTAGTCTTTCATCATTTCGGGGTCGATGAAATCAGTACCAGTTAAGCACTGGTTAGACTACATGTTAGACTACAGAATTCTATACAGAAATAGGTGTCGAAGGAATGAAACAATACTTAAAACACAGAACATTATACACAATACATAAAAAACAAACAGCTCAAAGAAGTATATATCTGACGGTCAAAATTTTAAAATAGGCCGTAACGTTTACACCAGGCTCATTGGCAGCAATACACTTCGACGTCGCTTAATCATGAGGAAAAGACTGGGAGCGCATAGAAAGGTTAATAATGGATGTGTGATCTTTGATGTTTCAAACCGCAGCGTGGTTGTGGGTCAATATGGAAAATATATATCTTACAAAAGGCAAAGCTATTGTCAAATCATATCTAAAAGAAAAACTGTTCTCCATATATACAAACATATACACACGTAGAATACCCTATATATATATATATATATATATATATATATATATATATATACATATACGTGAGTGTGTGTGTGTGTGTGTGTGTGTGTGTGTGTGTGTGTATGTATATGTGTGTGTGAGTGTATGTGTATACACGTATGTCTATATATTTATATATATACGTGTGATTTTATGTGTATTAACGAAGTATATATACATGTGAGATGTGTATTTATATTTCTTAATATGTACACATATACCTATGTATATAGCTATAAATCTTTCTATCTATCTATGTATCTATAGTTATGTATGTGTGTATGTATGTATGTATGTATGTATGTATGTGTGTATGTATGTATGTATGTATGTATGTATGTATGTATGTAAATGCGTGCATATCTAACTACTGGCAGATTGCCCTTTTGTTCTGTTCCGACGATGTTAGATTC
Source organism: Octopus bimaculoides (assembly GCF_001194135.2). Classification (NCBI taxonomy): domain Eukaryota; kingdom Metazoa; phylum Mollusca; class Cephalopoda; order Octopoda; family Octopodidae; genus Octopus; species Octopus bimaculoides. The sequence continues at coordinate 51,851,209 of NC_068995.1, read as the reverse complement.
TCACGTTTCCGTTATGAACACTTCCGGAAGTGACTATCAAAAGTTTTCATACAGAAGTATCAATTCAAATTCAACCAGCAATTTTGCCATTTTGGCACCAATCATATTTCCATTTTGTGTGTTGGTGTTCCTCCTTCTTTCCTTTCGCTTGTGGCTGTCCGTTTGGTACCACAGTATATTTACAGATCTACGTTGTCAACTGAAAATAACCTTTGCAACATGAGAAAATATATAAATAAAATAACATACAATAAAATAAAACAATCAATTTTTTTTGTTTAAAAATTAAAAGGCACCTCTTAGCGAGGAGTAACTCAACTAAAAATAGCAGCCAAGGCTCCCAACAGTCTTAGGAAATAATTCATTGGATAATGTCATTTTTCATACTCTTAAAAATAAGACAGTTTATTTCAAAAAAAAAAAAAAGGAACCTACCGTTCCCATCAAATGGGATGGCCATGGTTAAAATGTGTTTGATCATAGACCTTGTCAATCAGAGTTCAGTTGAGCGTAACAGCAACAAGAACAGCAGCAGCATATATTCTTTTCTACTCTAGGCTCAAGGCCCGATATTGTGAGGGAGTGGGGGCAGTCAATTAGATCGACCTCAGTACGCAACTGGTACCTAATTTATCGACCCCGAAAGAATGAAAAGCAAAGTCGACCTCGGCGGTGTTTGAACTCAGAACGTAAAGACAGACGAAATACCGATTGGTTTCGTCAGCAACACCGACCCTAGGATTTAAAAAGATATTTTATCTTCTCGATATTGAGGGGATGAAAGGTAAAGTTGTTTTCTCCGGGATTTGAACTCAGCCCTTGCAGGATAGGAAGAAATTACTGAATGCATTTTCCGAAACTTTAACGATTCTGCTAATCAACTAACCATAAGACAATTGTCCCTAATTTTCGCAAAATGCGAGAAAATTTGAGAGAGAATTCTTAGTCGATACAATTGACTCTAGTACTTGACTGGTTCTTTATTTTATCGAACCCCGGAAGTCTTAAAGGCAATGTTAACCGAGACAATATTTGAACTGAAAGCGCCGAGTGTCATAACGTATTCTATTCGACGCTGTAAAGAATCTGTCAAATTGCCAACCGGAAGTAATTATTTGTTGAGAAAGAATTGAATGCTTTTAGCTTTGACAAGTTTTTCTTTTCTTTTCTTATTGTCAACAAGAACGAAGTTTCATAACTATTATAAACATTCTACAGAGAATATCAGAAAGATTTAATATTTGTTTCTTCCTGCAACAAAGTTTTCTCTTGTATGCCATGCAACAGAGAATTTTTCAAGAACAGCAGACAACGGAAACAGGTAAACAAACATGTCACCTGTCCAACGATATGAATTTCACAATATTACTATCTTGGATACTTTTAAAACACACACATGCACACACGCTCGCGCCCGTATATGTGTGTGTATTCCCATATTCATTATGACGTTCATATACACATACACGTGCTTACACGTACGTACAGGCATGCATATATGCAGACCAAGATTTAAATATACATACATATATACATATACACATATATACACCCACACACACACAAACACAGATACACGTACTTATCTACATACATACGCACGCACACACACACATACACACATGTATGCATATCTGGATTAACATAAGATAGTTAAGATACACGTAGTTATATACAGGAAGGAAATTTCAATGCATTTGAAATGGGAAATAGGAACTTCCGGCATTTTATAAAGTATGAATGAGAAATATGAAGTTGTCGGTCGAGAAGCTACATGATATATATATATACACATGATATTATAAATATGTGTATTTATATGTATGATATAATGTAACGTAATATGATTTATATATATATGATATGATATGATATATATTATATAAATGTATATATGTATTTATGTGTATCATAATATATAATATGCAATTGCTATAAGCGTATCTTTGTATTTTTAGATACACACCATATAGATATTCATGATGTAGGAAGATATATAAGTGTGATGGTGGTGGTGCTGGTGTTGGTGTGTGTGTGTATGCAGAAATGTTCTTGCATAAAATAGTAATTCTACATAAATGGTATATTAAAAATATAACATGTATATTTTTTGCATTAGATACACACTGTGCAAAAAGCTATATGTGCGTACAGACGGAGACACTGAAGCGCACCCTCACATACAGACATACTACATAGCCTTTCGTATTAGCATATATGTGTATAAATATACATGTGTGTATATATATACACGCATGTGTGTGTGTGTAAACATATGCATATATGTGTGTGAGGTGTTCGTGTGTATCTATCTATCTATCTATTGTATATATATATATATATATATATATATATATATATAAATTCAAATTACGATAAACGTAAACAAACAAACGAAGTTTGCTTTTAGAAGTAGTGAAATGTCTTAGTTAAAGAAGTGATTTTAAATTCTCAATCGCAGGATAACATAGCCTGAACAGGATAAGCTACCCCTATGTTGCAGAAAAACGTGTAGATGGTTAGCTATGGGACTCGAACTCACACCTCCGTGATTACGCTCCGCAGTGCTCTGACCGATTGAGCTAAACTCCCCCACTACAGATTCCTCTGCAAATTTAAGATGTATAGAAATTTCGCTTTATGAGACGCTATCATATGTTAAATTCAACCCTAACCACCTACACTTTTTTCTATAGCATGCAGGTTAAAAATGTTTGTCCACACTCTTGTTGCTAAATAAACTTATGTATGTAGATTCTTCCGAGATTAACTAATATATAAATAGAATGTCAAACTTTCTGTTATGGCCACAAAACCTGTACATTTGTGCTCGACTGGAACCTATTTCAAGAACGTCGAACTGATGTCAGGCAAATATGATCTCGGCGGTTTTCGGAGGTAAACATGGACGATATGCCGCTGAGCATTGTGTTCACCGTGCTAAAAATTCTGCCGGCTCCCCGCCATTATAATAATCCTTCTGGTATAGGCGCAGCAACACCTGAAATTTTACAAGAGGTGGTTAGCCGACTCAATTGATTCCAGTACTTGACTAATAATAAGTATGGAAGTCATAGTCGATCCCGGTTGCATTTGAACTCAAACAATGCCACTCAGTATTTCATCTGGACTGTTAACCAATCAACTGTTAACCAATCAACCAGCTCCTCACCGCTTTCATAATATAATAGAATGCACATTCATTCACAAACACACACGCACGTATATATATATATATATAGTGTGCGTGTGTATGTGTGTGTGAAAATGCGTGCGTTCAT
>NC_068995.1:51846478-51846968 GCF_001194135.2 Octopus bimaculoides | reverse complement strand
TGTGTGTGTACCAATTTACATTCTACTTCTTTAAACATGTATATATTAAAACAGTCTACCTATCTATCTATCTATTTATCTATCTATCTATCTATCTATCTATCTATCTATCTATCTATCTATCTATCTATCTATATAGTACATATGAATGTATCTTGTGTGTGTTTGTGCTCTGATAATTGCGTGAGTGTGTATTTTTTCGTTGGGCTGAAATGCACTTTTATCTTAGTCTGATTAACGACTATAGAAAAGAAAATAGATGCTATTTCAAATATAGAATATAATATAATAGGACAATAACAATAACAATAATAATGTATGAAAACTACAAATACAAGCCAAAAAAATTTAATGAAACGCTTAACAAAGAAAAATCTGGATACAGCTACTTCCTCTGAACAGAATCGGGATGAAATTTTAACGTGAAACGTGATGCAAACAATACAGCTTGTTTTCGAGCGGTGTTATATATATATATATATATATATAT
>NC_068995.1:51844940-51846366 GCF_001194135.2 Octopus bimaculoides | reverse complement strand
ATATACTTTTGTTATTTACACCACCTGTCCTCGTCTGTTGTTATTATTTGTATATTCTCCTATATATATATATAGATATAGATATATATCAAAACATTTATGTATACATATGTATGTATATATATATATATATGTATGTATTTATGAATATATCTATATGCATATATATGTATAAATATATATATAACTATATATGTATTTATGTATATTATGTATTTATGTATCTATATATGTGTGTGCATATATACTTACATACATACATGCATACATACATACACACACATATATATATATATATATATATCCGTGTATGTGTGTGTGTATGTGTGTGTGTATGTGTGCGTGTATGTGTGCGTGAGTGTGTGCGCGCGTCTGTATGTATTCAGTCCGTAAATAGTTGATGTTAATAGATATCGTCGATGCCGCTTATTAAACGTTGTCTTCAATAATTAACAACAATATGGCGGAGTGAGTATAACCGAATGTAACATTGTTCTGCATACGAAATAGAATTAGTCTAGGAGTGTCACGTATGTGACATGATCACTTTCAAATTTTCGATTAACTAAGATTAGCAACAACAAATCTCCCTCTATCTTTAAGATGTGTATAGAAAAAAAAATGAACAAGCGTGTGAATGAGAGCGCTCGAATAAATTTATTTTATCAATTAAAATCATTTGAATTTTGGGGAAATATAGAATGTGCGGTTTGCCACAAGAAGTGGGCTTAAACTCATTCTTAAGCAGTGAATGTATACGACGTGTTTCGATAGTAATGACCTCCTCAGCAAGAGACTACATTTTAGTTTCGTAAATTATTCAGCAACTTGCTTTTTCGATAGATTGTTAATGAGGTTCAATCAAATGAAAAATATACAAAATAAAGAATTAATCGTATACCGGTTTCCCCATCAACTATTTTACTTACGTAAAACGTCCGTGGTTCATCAGTACAGTCGTTCTAAAATCAATGTAATTTGCAGAACTATACACGAATTGTGTATTTGTGAGTGTTTATTGAGGGAAAACACTTAAAGTTCAACGAGGGTCCGGCAGGCGTGGTGTCGAACCCTGCTGTTCTCCTTCACCACAACTTTCTCTAACTCTTTCCTCCTATTTCTGTTGTTGTTTAGTTAACAGCAAACCCGATCGAGAAAAGTATGGCCAAATACTTTCTGTGACCATTTCATCTTTATATGTATGGCGGTCCGAGGATTGTATTATCTAATGTGTTCTTTTAGTTTTCAGAGCTGTGAGATGTGATTTAATGGAGATTTGACTGTTGTATTTAATATATCGAGCAACGATAAGCTTAGAGATGACGATCAAGATAGATAAACCTACGAATAACTTCTCCCTAAATTAAGATTTTGTCTGTTGTCATTGTAGTTTAACTCCTAAATCAACGCTGATTGAGAGTTATTT
>NC_068995.1:51839877-51842430 GCF_001194135.2 Octopus bimaculoides | reverse complement strand
CTCTCTCACCAAGGTCATCAGCTGTCGAACGCCGACGAAGGGAAATAACCCTGAAATCCGGATACGTTCGTGCTGCTGGTCGAGGTGAGAGGGATAACTCCCTTGGCAAACAGGACACAGTCGTGTGTCGATAAGCCAGCTGGAGGAGATGTCCTCCTGGGGCTAAAAGCAACAGTAACATCCACCCCTAGGGGTCAGCCACACTTAAGTGGCAATATACTATATATACATATATATATATATACGGTTACGTATACAACGCGATGAGAAAATGTACAGATATTTCAATGAATACCTTAGAAATATAAGGATACGCACAAAATCTATTGCATTATTTGATAGCATGCGTTTATCGCATTTTGTGTTAATATACTCAATACTGTATATAAGAAGACGCTACTTTGGTAATTATATATTATATTATTTATAAGCTATCTTTCCCGATATACTTGCAAATAATATCTCCTCGTAATTGATGCAATATATAATTTGTTAAATCGTCTTTCTTAAAACTATTATATCCGTTTTATAATGAATATTCATTTAATGTTCGTATCTGACTCTGTATCTTCTGCAATTCATTGATTGTGTGTGATAATATATTTCTTTTGGATTATTAGATAATGAAGTTAATTAGTTTTGTCTGCGTAAGTATTGCTGTTTGGTATTTCTTTTCTAAATGTAGGCGTAAGCGATTGAAATTCTTGGTTTTAAAATTATCATGAAAGTCCCGGTTGAAGGCCCAAACATCCGAATTTTTTTTTACAGGGCTTAGAAAAACTGAAGGACGACTACAATAAGTGTATGAATCTGAGAGAGGAATATGCTGAATAAAATTATAGTTAACTGATCTCCTCTATTTTCTTTTACCCTAAGCCAGGGACTTTTCAGAACCCTCTCGTAGTTAAGAAATTCGCATACGAACTCGGATACGTAATTGCTTCTTATACTTGGAACGATGAGGAATTATCTTCTGTTGCAGTTTCCCGTTAAGCAATAGTTTGTGAACGAAAGCAATATGAGTACTGCAAATTGTGTAGAAACCAATTAGGGATAGAGGCCTTCGTGGTGCTGTCTTGCATTTAGAATAAAATAAATATAAATTATAAAAATAATTAAAAAATATACAGTACAGTGCTGTCTCTACTTTGCAGATTTTTACCGATCGCGGGAGGTTTTGGAACGTAACACCCACGATAGTCGGGGGATTACTGCTGTTGATTAACTCCGAGAGGCGATCGCCTCTAGCTAGCTTTATGACACACGAACCTTTAGTAGTAGTAGACAAAGAGAATAGAAGGTGCCCGATAATTGACTTTACTGTCTCAAATGATGAAAAACAATCAATATGAGAAGTATAGAAAAAATAGCGAAGTACCAGGACCTAGCCATTGAATTACAGAGACTATGGAAAGTGCGTATAACATGTATACCAGTAGTCATAGGTGCATTGGAAATTATCGCTAAAACTTTGAACAGATGGATGGAGGAAATAGGTGTAAAACCCAGTTTGATACAGCTCCAGATAACAGTGTTATTAGGGACAGCTTGGATACTTAGGAGGGTTCTTGGCATCTAAGGTTACTTGTTGTAGCCTGATGTTAGGATTTTTTCTGTTCCAACAGTCTAACCTGTTGTGTGTATATGAATAATAATAAAAATAATAATTAAAATTTTAATATGTTAGTATTTTTTAACCTGTATGCCTATATACACGGATGCATATATACATACGTACGCACACAAATACACACATGGCCATAGATATAAACTATTTCAAACATATGTGATATTAAAACTTACAGCCGTTTCTAATTTTACTCTCAGTAGTAATACAAGAGCTCATTTTCGAAGTGCTTATTCCGTGTATGTAATTCACATATGTGTAACTCATGCCAACCGACCGAGCGATATAATCAGAGGTGTAGTACCACTAAATGCTCAGGAAACAGTTTACGAGGTAAAATATCGGGAGCAACCATAGAATCCTACATGATGAATACGAACGAGATAACGACACAACAACACACAAACACATATATTCCCCATCATATAGACATACCTGTCGACAAGCATACATCGTTATAACCTTTCTACAAAATATCACACTTTAGACGTCTACACTAATGAACAAGAATATCACGGATACTACGATCTATCTAGATCATTTTACTGAAATAATATAAGATTCATTCATTAACATTGTACACATTTATTAGAGCAGAATGTGTATTTTTTGCTGGGTTTTTACTTATTATGTTTTGTTTTTTTTCCCGTTTGAGATTCTACGTTTCAACACAGGATGCTTGTCTGATTAAAATGAGATTGTAATATCAAATGTTACTCGCTGTGACATATGGAATTTCTTTTATCAATACTCAAGTATATAAATAACTAATCAGTCTTCTGTTTTCGTAAACATTCTCCCGATTAGACTTTTCATTTATTATTTATATGGATGCTTATGCTTGCGTACACATACGCACACACATACGCACACACATACGCACACACATACGCACACGCACATGCAGATATATACATAAGCATACG
>NC_068995.1:51839564-51839867 GCF_001194135.2 Octopus bimaculoides | reverse complement strand
TCTTCCGATCTTTTTGTGACTCACATAGTTTATATTAATGTGTCTTTTGTGTTTTGATGTGTAAAAATGGACGCCGTAAACAAGTTTCAGTAAAAACAAAAACAGTTTATTACTAGCTAAAATCTGGCGTGATTTATCAGTCAATGAGTAAACATTATACATACACATATGCATGTGCATACAGACACACATCTACCGTAACTATTGGTCTATATGTGAATATACATGCATACATTCTGACATACATATATTACACACACACTCACAAACACACACACACACACACACACACACACACACACA
>NC_068995.1:51836681-51839336 GCF_001194135.2 Octopus bimaculoides | reverse complement strand
ATATATATATATATATATATATATATATAAACCTAGATACATATTATAATTATACAGTTATACATGTATATCAGTATTTATAGATGTTTCGCAAAGGCATATGCACAAAAGAACACCATAAAAGAAAATATATAGCAATATGAATTTATATAATGCTATGAAAGATTACATGAAAAACAAAACGAAGACTATGGTTTGTACGTTGAAATTTACCTGCATCTCTGTTTCATATAGATATAACTGTGTGTGTGAGTGAGTGCATGAGTTAGTGTGTGTGTGTGTGTTTGTGTATGCATATATATTTATATATAAGATTTAATATATATACATAATACATTCTTTTGTATATACACGTTCAAAAAATGCAATTACGTTCGACATTTTTGATAAAATAGATTTTAAACCGCTGCCACTCAAATGTAGAAATACTTTTATGTATAAACCTTGTATTGGATGAACATTTAATATGATAGAGACAAGCAGTTCAGTATGATGGATGGTTTATCAATAATATCTGTTGTTTGAGATCCTTTCTTTCTCCATCATGGTTAACATGGATTTAAACGATCATTACTTCACATTACGCGTAGATAGATACATACATAGCTATATATATATCTATATAATTGCAATTATATATAAATCTATATATCTACCTATCTATCTATCTATCTCTCTCTCTCTCTCTCTCTCTATATATATATATATATATATATATATATATATGTATGTATGTGTGTATGAATGTGTGTGTATGAGTGAGTGTGCGTTCATATAGAAAATCTCTACCAGCAGAACCAATGAACACATGCAAGTTTTTGAAGAATTTTGTGTTTTTCCTTTCTTTTTTTTTTTCTCTCCTCTTTCCTTTACTCATGTGGAATTCATGTTCTGAATACTCTGAAAATGTTTCATGCATATAAATTCCATGTCTGTTATTGTTCTTCAGCCTTTTGATTTATATATATAGATTTACATATGCTTATTTGTGTATGTATGCGCGTGTGTGACATCAGCGCACACATACATACACACTCGTTCAAATATGCTTCAGCGCTGACATATACTTACATGTGTGTGTGTGTGTTTGTGTGATTGTAAAAATTTATATACTGGCTAATGACAAGGAATTTTTGGCCGACAGAATGGTTGATTGTATCGATCTTAATGTTTGGTTTGTAGTCCGACGAAGAATGAACGTTAATGTCGACATCGGTGAGATTTCTAACTGAGACAGTAAGCACTATAATATATAGCTTTATTCCCTCCAACGCTGCCGTTAGCACTCTATGATTTGTATGATGTGGAAAATATTCCGACAGCATTGCCCCACAGAGTGTAAAGCTAATTTCGGAACTGAAAGCGATCCAAAGTCACTTCACAAAGAAGATAGACCCAGTAAAACACATGGGCTACTGGGAGAGATTGAGGGAACTGGGATTCTATTCCCCGGAGAGGAGACGTGAGAAATATACGGTGCTATACATGTGGAAAATAATGGAGGGTCTGGCTCCAAATTTCGGAATTGAAATCCACAACAATCCCCGAACTAGACGTCACTGCATAGTACCAAAGATCCCAGCTTCTCCATCGAGGATACAAGCCTAATATTGTAATAGCTTGGGATTCAATGGACCACAAATTTTTAGTGCCCTACCGCAGAACATTAGGGATCTGCATAGTGTAGACATGGAAGCCTTCAAAAAAACGTCTAGACAGCTTTTTATCTGCAATTCCGGATGAACCTACATTGCGGTAGGGAGCACAAAGAAGAGCGGCAACGTCCAACTTCACCAGAAGCAATACTGGAAAAATCCCCAGACGCGGTAATGGCGGTGCACAAACATTGTCTCAGCCACTGGCTGAAGTCCATAAAAGAAAAGGTATGAAAAGTCGAAGGAAGGAGACAGATAAAGCCTTAGCGACGATAAATAGAAGCGTCGGCTGCAGGGCGTGGATTTAGTTATCGGCAGGACGTAACAGATCAGATTCCTGTCTTTGAAACTAGCAGGATGTCATGCAGTGGATCTTGAATACAAGACGGATGAGACCCTAATATTCCTAGGCACACTTAAAAGGGAAGGAAGCGAGCTGTGACAAAGTATAGAAAACCGTGTTCGCTACAGACTCTACTACTCATACATATAAATGTATACACACACACACACACACACACACACACACACACACACACACAGTTGAAGCTCTGTCTGCTTTTCTTTTCACCTTTTTGTACCCTTTTTATATATAAATACTACAATTAGGCGTCATTTTTTGACGGCACAGGGGCAGCTAGTTTATATATAATATATATATATATGTATGTGTATATATAGGAGTGGCTGTGTGGTAAGTAGCTTGCTTACCAACCACATGGTTCCGGGTTCAGTCCCACTGCGTGGCACCTTGGGCAAGTGTCTTCTACTATAGCCTCGGGCCGACCAAAGCCTTGTGAGTGGATTTGGTAGACGGAAACTGAAAGAAGCTCGTCGTATATATGTATATATATATATATGTGTGTGTGTGTGTTTGTGTGTCTGTGTTTGTCCCCCTAGCATTGCTTGACAACCGATGCTGGTGTGTTTATGTCCCCGTAACTTAGCGGTTCGGCAAAAGATACCGATAGAATAAGTACTAGGCTTACAAAGAATAAGT
>NC_068995.1:51835773-51836431 GCF_001194135.2 Octopus bimaculoides | reverse complement strand
TATATATATATATATATATACATACCTACACATACATACATACATACATACATACATACATACATACATACATACAAACATGCATACATAGAGGGATAGATCGATAGATAGATATATCGATAGATAGGTATACTCATATATAGACACACACTCTTTTTCTCTTTCACTCTTTCACACACAAAATCATGCACACGCACGCATAAATGAATGTATGCATGCACATATATACATATATGTGTGTACAAGTGCGTTCGTGTGTCTGTATACTTCTTCATTTATATGTGTGTGTGTGTGTGTTTGTGTGTGTGCAGGTGTGGGTGCGTGTGTATCTGTTTGTGTGTACTGATGTAGAATGAACCACTTCAGTTAGAAAGTTGCGTGCCTTTTTGGATGGTTGATTTCCCAACTCTTAATGGAATCGCAGGGGCGTCGTGACATGCAATATACTAACCTTTTCGAACTTGCTGCGGCTGCGTACGAGAACACGTTACCAATATTCATGCGCCTATCCGTTTTTCCTCTGTCTCTCTCTCTTTGTCTCTCTCTCTCTCTCTATCTCTCTCCTTCTCCCTCTCAGCCTCTCTCCGTCTCTGCATTCTCTTATACAAAAAATTTTTCCGTTCAACCTTCATGTTCTTTGTTTTTTTTCTAGAAGTTT
>NC_068995.1:51832371-51834873 GCF_001194135.2 Octopus bimaculoides | reverse complement strand
AAAAAAAAAAAAAAAAATTCAACGTGTTTTGCCAATTAAATGAAATTGTTCAAGAATTAGAGTATTTCTGGAAAATAAAATTATGAAGAATTAAAATATTTAATAGTGATTGTGGAGTAAAATATTGGTTGGTAGAGAGTGGAGACAAGAGACATTAAAGGATCCAGTGTGAGAAAAGTATGTTGATTTGCCTAGAAATTTGGCAAAAAGAAGTAAGAAACAACATACCAATAAGCATCACAAATAATTACGTTCTTTGTGCATCGGATTTATGTGATGTTTCAGCATTATTGATGGCGGTTTGAAGATCGGGTTTTCAATTGTATTCAATAATGACGGATTTGAAACAATTAATTTAAGAAATTACCGTAGTTATTAAATGTCATGCCCGCTAGACGTAGTCATTACAAGGCAGTTAATAATGCCTTCATAGTATTAGGTGGAATTATAAATCATATGAATTTGAAATTTATGGATTTATAACGAAAAACATGCGTAGAGTTCAAATATTTATTCATCTTATTTCATTTTTGTTTATTGATTGCACAGTTCTTAAAATCGCTGTTGCTTGAAAAAAAAAATCTGTCACTTTTCGCTCATGAAATCATTTATACATTTTTGCTGCGGGAAACAGTTTTCACATATGGTTCTTTCAGCACGCCACCGACGCTAACGATGAGGATAATGGTGATGATGATGATAATGATGCTGATGATTATGATGATGATGATGATGATAATGATGATGGTGATGATGATGATTATAGGGATAACTACATAAATATAATAAGACGCAACCTCATTGTCAAAGAGAAGCTTTCCTTTTGGTAATTTCAAAGGAATTCTTAATTTGTAGAAATGTACATAGGATCTAACTAACAAGAACCAAAAGCAGAACAAAATTGCCGCTACAAATGTTATTATATCACAACGAGGATCCTTTGTACACGTAAGCATCATGTACAGATATTATATATATATATATACATACATACATACATACATACATATATGTATGTATATATATATATGTATATATATGTGTATATATATATATATATATATATATATATATATATAGATATATATATGTATACATATATTTCAATACGGAGCGAATAATTTGCGATAATATTATTGACTTTGTTATTATCAAGTGTAACAATTCAAAATGATAAGAACAGAATAAATAATATAGGCGATTGCAGGTCCAAAAGAGCATTAAATAGCTGAAGGATTAGAATTAATCAAAGGACATATTTAGTATGCCCTCTGATTAGTTTTAACCCTATATATGTATGTATATATGTATATGTGTGTGTGTGTGTGTGTGTGTGTGTGAGTGTGCGTGTGTGTGTGTATGCATAAACATTTATAAATATATAAAATACATATGCAATTTAGAAACATACACATGGTTACACAATACATATATACGTATAACCGTAGCAACGATATAGTGTCACAAATACAAACATATACACTCTCTCCGGATACAGCTTAACAGTCTTCATTGATACATGGACGCAAAGTTGCTAGTATCCTATATCCCTTATCTCTAATCTAATAGCGTGTTATATTCTCCTCTAGTTCATAAGTTTATATTGCCCCAAGCAACCTTTCTATCGCTCTCTCTCTCTCTATTTCTCTCTCTCCCTCTCTCTCTCTCTCTATCTATCTATCTATCTACTGATCGCTATCCAACCACTCACACCCACACAGACGTTATATACATGTAACAGTATGCCTATGTATGTATGTATGTATGTATGTATGTATGTATGTATGTATGTATGTATGCCTATGTATGTATTCATCTATGTATGTACACACATATCCACACACACGCATATATATATATATGCATAACATATATATATATAGAGAGAGAGAGAAAGAGAGAGAGGGGAGATAGATGTACGCATGCATACATATATTTATATCAATGTGTGAGCATATTTACACACACACATTATATCTATGTAAATGTATATATGTAAATAGTATACTTACGTAAAAGCATGTGTGTTGTATATATATATATATATATATATATATATATATATATATATATATACACACACACGAACATGCATACGCATATATGCAAATCCATATATACTTACCTGTGGAGACAAAGAGACGGTGATCCTCATCCAAACAACACAAAGAAAACCAACAAAAAAGAATTAAGGAATATTTATGGATAAATCCATGAAAAAATAGCAAAAAAAAAAAATAATAAGGAAAAAAATCTCCGCTCCCAACCCACCTTTGTGTCCTATAAGAAAATGACTTGGGGAATGTTTTGAGATATTCGTGTTGCATAGAGAAGAGAGCTGTATAACAATAAACTACATTACTTTTACAGTAATAGCGTGTGTAGTCCATTAAAAGCCTCCCCAATACTGAACTAGGTTGAATTGATACATGCATCCATACTAACATAGATACATACATATACATGTGTATATATATATATATATATATATATATATATATA
>NC_068995.1:51828550-51832250 GCF_001194135.2 Octopus bimaculoides | reverse complement strand
TGTGTGTATATATATATATATATATATATATATATATATAGATATATATATATATATGCCAAACAGTTGTACCAGCTGTTGCAAGACATTGCATTATATTGTATCTCTGAAATTGTTTCACGAAGGAATTAAAAATGAAAATAACAATAATAATGATAATGATAATAATAATAATAATAATAATAATAATAATAATAATAATAATAATAATAATAATAGTAGTAGTAATACCGACAACGACAATGATGACGATGGTGACGATGATGATGATGATGATGATGATGACTTGTTATAAAGCACTAGCACGAAATACAATAACAATAATAAGAGAATTATGGCGGCAAATACATTAGAGATATAACCACGACAGCTGCAACCACACAAACAAACATGTGTGGTGGGGATAAATAACCTACTTTAAAAAAAGACACGCCTATACAAGGGCGGACGTACAGATACGTATACACGTATACACGTATACATGCACATACATAGATGCACACGCACACTCACTGACATATGAATGTTGTTCTAAATGTAATGCACAAACGGGTATTACTTTTTCTTTTTATTTACTGACATAGGTCGTTCCTTTGGCGCTTCTTGTTATAAAACATCTTCCGCTATAATAAATCTTGTTTTCTTCTATTTTAGGTAAAAAAAATACGTTCCAAGGTGAAACAAGGTACCGTCATTGAGATAGCGATATAGAAGGGTTCTAAGTTTTTCGACCCCTACAGAAATCTACAAGTTGTTTCCGGGGACGACATCAATCATTGACACAATAGATGAATGTCATTAAAAAGGGTTAATCAGATTTGAATTCAAGCCATGCAACTCGAGATCATCAATTCATATCGTTGTCACGAATCGCCAGTAACTGGACGAACTGATGGACAAGTCACAGCCCCTGAGCTTACTGCTCAATGACTGTGATCAAAACGGTGGAAGATTTCGGGTGTCAGGTAATATGTACACCGTAGATATGTAGCCAACCGGCAGCCGATTTGAAGGAGAGAAGAGAGCATATCAGCTCTGATCTGCAAAAGGGCTTTGAAACCCGTCAACATACTTTTCTTTTTCATGTGAAAATAGGGAATTTAGATTTATGGTCCAGAATCGAGGGCTCAGTGTACATAAAGGCATTCGAATTCTTCAACGTCTAAGTAGTTCACGAGTCAGCTATCAGTGCAAAAAGTCATGGTAACTGTTTTGGAACACAACGGGGGCGCCATTTTCTTTGATTTTCCTGGCAGTGGTGATCCATACTTTGAGACGCTCAAAAAGCTTACAGAAATCATTAGGAGGTAGACACTAAACAAGAGTTTTAAACGGTCAATATTCACCATGAAAATGTGTGACCACACATCTTTGGCAATATGTAAAGCAATCGGCAAATTGGAGTGCTCAGTGGTATCACATCCACTGTAAAATCTCGATCCGTCCACCAGCCCCGAATACTACTTGTTCGGTCCACTTATCCTGGAGACTGTTGAGCAGAACGTTTGTATAGAGGAAGCGTTCACAAATATCAGCAATCTGAACGACCTATGCTATTCAACAGACAAGGTTTGCATGCGTGTGTATGCATGCATGTATGTATGTATGTATATGTAAATATATAGATGTATGTATGAGTGTGTGTCTGTGCTCGCGCATTGTATGTATTATATGTATATTTCTCTTTGTTCATGTATATAGATGTTGAGACTTATGCTAGGCACACATCTAAAGGTTAAATTATTAATTCTCCATACTATATATATATATATATATATATATGAACGCTATCACGTAAATTCATTGCTATTTCTCTCAAAACCTCATAATTTATTTACAATCAGATCCTAGATATACGACTCCCAGCGAAAGAACATGAAACGAATCGACATGTTTTTGCTCCAGGTATGTAACAATGACGACCATAGCTGTGAGATAGAGATGAAGATACACGATAGAAGGAGACATGCATCTTTGAGATGAAATCGTTTCAAACAAATATCTACGAAGGAAATCTCTCTCCTCTCTCTCCCTCGCTTCTCTTTCCCTCTCTCAAAACAGACTGTCATTCTACAAGAAAAGAAAAATAAATGAAGACATTGAAAACTGTCAGATGAGTTTCGTAAAAAATGAAGCCATGTTAACAGGTATCCGAATGACTCCTTTTCTGAATTACTTTCATCGTAATTTTTCTTCAACACGGATGTTTTGAACAACAGAAATAACATAAAGAAAGCAAACGACCAAATGATCATATATGCAGCATCCTAGATTATTTATTACGAGAGATCAATGAGAACCACGAATATGAACAATGGTTCTCCGTGTCTTTCCGATGTGTGTATTTCGTTATTCATGTTGTATATTAGTGATACGTAGGGAAGACAATCTGGTGGAGGATACAGATTGTTCAAGATCATATTGCATACATGTTTCGTGGCAGGACTTACAACATCATTCACATGTACGTAGTATGTGTGCATGTATGTATATGTGTGATTTTTTTTTATTGCCCACAAGGGGCCAACACACACACACACACATATATATATATATATTCATACACGCACTCATACACGCACAAATATATATGCAAACCGTAGACTAAGTTCCTTTCACCTTAATGCAGTAATACCTTTCTAATGAAAAATCACAATTGTCACAAATCCTATTGATTCCTTCAACGTGATTTCTTTCCTTTTCCAGTCCATATGTTACCTCCACTTATACTACATTCACATAATTACAGTAGGAAAATATTCTACGTTTTTTTCAGAGCTGATGCGCTACTTTGGAAAAATATACTTTTTCTATATTCTATATTTTGATAACCTCCAGTATTCTAAAACTGCCACACAATGATGTAGACGGCAGCCATATTAAATGTGACGTAAGTGATGTAAAGTAAAATGTTTGATTTTTCAATCGCATTTACCATCTGTTACACAGATTACGTCTATGGCTAATCTATCTAATAGTTATTTCAATAAACAGTTAATAGATGTTTTATAATTGAAAGTTTACTTTTTCTCGCTTTTGATTTTAAATACTCCAAGAGTTTCGTGTCTGGCTTTGACGATAAATGAAATGACGAATCAGATGTTGTTTTAAAGTGAACTGAACAAACACTGGATTTATTTTCAAAGATCCACGCTTAGCCCCCAAACGTGCGGTTTACATGGAAATGCTAAGGCTTCCACGTTGTTTATACAGGCAACTGTAAATGTAACAAGGAGGAGAGTGTTTGTTCAAACTGATTAACAGGATTTTCGGGATTTTCCATTATCCATGCATAGTCAAGCACAAATATATTGCGCTACATACATACATGCATACATACATGCAGACAGACAGACAGACAGACAGACATACTGACATACATACAAACATACGTGTATACATCCAGTCTAACGCGCTAAAACCCTCTAATCCACAGGGTTACACAGTCATTTTCTTTATCGAACCCAGGAAGATAAAAGGATAATGTCGGCAGCATCGAAATTTGAACTCGGGAACTAAAAAGAGAGAAA
Organism: Octopus bimaculoides; assembly: GCF_001194135.2. Lineage (NCBI taxonomy): Eukaryota > Metazoa > Mollusca > Cephalopoda > Octopoda > Octopodidae > Octopus > Octopus bimaculoides. The sequence continues at coordinate 51,828,720 of NC_068995.1, read as the reverse complement.
GAATGACGCAACAGATCTCGTCCGACCCTGTATCGAGCCTGTCAATATGCAGTTTAAACTTTCGTTACATTAGCGGTACAAGTACACATATACGCACATATTACAATTACACTAATACACATACACGCACGCACGCACACACACACACACACACACACACACACACACAC
>NC_068995.1:51826792-51827808 GCF_001194135.2 Octopus bimaculoides | reverse complement strand
GAGAGAGAGAGAGAGAGAGAGAGAGGAACGCTATATACTTTAGGAAATATATTCAGAATTATCCCACGGAATATGCCTCTAATTTCTTATCTTATAAGGACCTTATTGGAATTATGTTGATTGCCTTAATAGCGTATACTGAATTTTTCTTTTTGTCATCCGTAGCAATGTTACGGGTCTGGTTTCGACCAGATATCATTAACTTCTGAAAAGTGTGTCTTTCGCTTATAATCTCTGACACAGTTAAGCTATTTAGCTTCATATTAATTACCGAAAACAATGAGCAGTAGTTCATTTGGCCTTCTCAAACAGGTCTAATCAAAATGACCCTTTCTCAACGTAAAATGTTATTAACTGAGTAAGTCTCCGCTCTTGCAATTAGCTATTTTATAATTATTCTTTGTGAAAAGTAAACTCGAGACTACATAGAAAAGGGTCTCGTTGTTTAGCTTCCTTTTATTTATTTCTGTTAGTGTTTCTGTTTTTATGCAGGCTTTAATACTACGAAACGATGTCGTTACAATGGAAGTTTCGGCAAAATAATTTTTCCATTCTATTGCTGACTGAAAAGATCCATGGAAAATAAAGTGGAGTCTGCGTGCAGCTAACCATGCTAATTGGTGTCTTTGTTTATTTGTTTAGAAAACATTTCTACACAAAGCCATGACATGTCAGAGCTAGTCAGAAACACACACGAACGCACGCACACGCATACACACAGCACACCAGACACTCACCAAACACACTCACACAGACGCACAAACACACGCATGCATACACATAAACTCCTTTTGCATATATTCACCTATTCTCACTGACCATGCATGCATGTATGTATGTATGTATGTATGTATGTATGTATGTATGTGTGTATGTATGTATGTATGTATGTATGTTTGTATGTATGTATGTGTATGCATTTATTTCCCTCTTTTCCGCTGTATATATATATATATATATATCAGGTCATCCCATAAGTTCTGTCCAATTTTACCTTTTTTAAAAGTGAATGAAAT
>NC_068995.1:51825260-51826241 GCF_001194135.2 Octopus bimaculoides | reverse complement strand
TATATATATATATATATATATATATATATATATGTATATATATGCAACTTTGGTCGGTCCGAAGATATTGTAAAAGACACTTGCTCAAAGTGCTACTCTGTGGAACTGAATCCGGGACAATGCGGTTAGGAAGCAAAGCTTTTGCCACACAGCCATACTCATAGAATATATATAGAATACACCTCGTGCATATTAATGTGAGTGCATGCGAGAGTGACTGAGAGGGAGGGGAAAGAGTGTGTGTATGAATTTCTTGTTTTGATATGCAGAGATGTGACTGGCATACATGCACATTAACCGTGTTGATATATCCTTAGATTGCCGAATACGCGGCAGCTGTAGTAATCCCACAGCATTACCGAGAAATAAGTCAATAGATTTTGTGATAACGATGGCGATGCTGACTATAACAAGAACCGATAATGGTGACGACAACTATAACGACCACGACTACGATATCGATTTCGAAATTAGGGCGCCTGTTGTACGACTTACTTCCAGACTTCCAACAAGGCTGGTGTCTTACCCACTTCTTAGACAGCCCCGTGCAGCCGACATACTGGGCGCCGATTTTACGTCATGTCTCTTTCGGATCATGACGCCATTTTCTTCTCTTTCCCTTCTCAACATAACCATGTTTATTTCCCTCTCCCACCTTGCTATAGACTTTTCCATAATGCAATTCTTTTCATTCTGTTTCCCTCCTACTTCTGCTACCACGTTCATGCTTATCTCTTAATCTGCATTCACTGTTGTTTATTTTTGCTTTGTTTATTGTTTGTTTGTTTGTTTGTTTGTTTTCGTTTGTATTTTTCCTTCACCGCCTTAGTCTCGCCTCCGAAGACTCCTTCACCTTACAATTAGATTTACAAACCTTTTATCCTTCATTTTTGTTTCCTAACAACTTCGTCTCGACGTCGTCGTCGTCGTAATCTTCCACAATAACGCTCTCCTCCTCCTCCTCCTCCTCCTCCTCCTCCT
>NC_068995.1:51824198-51825073 GCF_001194135.2 Octopus bimaculoides | reverse complement strand
CCTCTTTCTCCTCCTCCTCCTCCTCCTCCTCCTCCTCATCATCATCATGTTCATGATCATCACCACAAGAGCCACTCCCACCACCATCACCGTCATCATAATCATCATCAGCAGCGGCAGCAGTTACAACAACAGCAGCAGCAGCAGTGAGAGAAGCAACAGTAGCCGTGGCAACAGCATTGACATTGCCATCATCATGGCCGACATCCTCTCAGAGGTGTTAGTCTTCATTTCTTCCATGTTGAACCCTCACAAGATATCTAAAATGTTTCTCAGCTGCTTGTAAAGGGTGCTTTATTAACGACAGCCTTATGCTTTTGCTTATAAATCTAGTGGATATGTCTCCAACAATAACAACTCCTTGCTAGAGTAGGCCATGGTGTCGCATATATGATTGAAGTGTGAATCACGAACTAAAAGACTTCACCAGGTGGTGCTATTAAGTTAGACATGGCCTGGGCCTATACTGGCCGAAACCTGAATTATCTAACTTTTATATATGTGTGTGTGTATGTGTGTTCTTTTACCTCTGTTTCATTTCCCCCTCTGTTTCTCATCTCTTAACTTACACCTACTTAGAATAATATCATTTTACTGACTAAGTTATGAAATTTTGTAATATACGGTTTACTCGACTGACCCAAACACTTCCGTTCCCCAATTCATCTCTACAGGTTTTCATCATTTGCACTTTACTTTCTTCTTCTCGTTCTCCACCTCCTCATCTTCCTTTTTCCTCTTTTCCTCATACTCCACCACCTTATCCTTGGTCTTCTTCTTCTTCTTCTTCTTCTTCTTCTTCTTCTTCTTCTTCTTCTTCTTCTTCTTCTTCTTCTTCTTCTTCTTCTTCTTCTTCTTCTTCTTCTTCTTCTTCT
>NC_068995.1:51823518-51824103 GCF_001194135.2 Octopus bimaculoides | reverse complement strand
ATATATATATATATATATATATATATATATATATATATACATACAAACTTTATCTCAAGGGATTTTCTATGCTGATGCTCGGAATGTTAGTAATATCAATCACAAAACCCCTCCTTAATTGTTATCTACAATCAAAACATACACACGCACACGCACAAACACACAGAGACAGACACAAGCACACAGACTCACATGACGTTTAAGGACAAGATGGATATATTGTTGTCCTCGACACACTATTTCAGAGAAAGTATATGGAGTTCAGAATAACGTAGTACAAACAATTGCTGTATGAACGAGATATTTATAACCAAAGTGAAAAAGATTATCGGCCGATCAAACACGATAAAGCAGACAGGCTTCGTTGCTGTGTCCAATAAGCGTTTGAAATAAGAAGGAAGGAAACGAAATAGATTACTATTTAGCATTTGGAAGTTAAAACAATTTCCAACGAGTGACCCTAACGGTCTGAAAATGAATAAAAATGAATTATCGTTAAAGTTCAAATCAACTAATCAATCATTAGTCACTATCTTCGCTACTCACAGACACACACACGCATATACACACACATACTCACACACA
>NC_068995.1:51812624-51822401 GCF_001194135.2 Octopus bimaculoides | reverse complement strand
ATATATATATATATATATACATCAGTGCACACACAAAGATCTAAGCATTATGGCATTATGATCTAACCTACAAGGGCGGGAGGTGGATATGGGCGTGGGGCGCGTATGCAGTTTCAATGGCGGTGAGCGGAAGACTGGGTTTGGAAAGGTCAAGTTTAATGGTAGAGACATCCTTTGTTGCCTAGTGTGCCGAAGACGTTGTATTGATGTGTACTGATCGATAATAGACAAGAGGTCTTGTATTGAGAGCGAATCGATAATAGATAACTGATGAATAATAAGATTACACATCGAATAACAAAGAGAGTGTTAATTTTGTCTTTTGTATTTGTTTGTTTTGTTTTTTACGTCTGTTTGGAGTGTGCGTATATGCGTGCCTCTGTGTGTGTGTGTGTATGTGTGTGATGAAAATAGGAGAAAAAAATTATACATAGTAAGATAAATTAGAATAAATACTCGTCCGTGGCCTTTACATAAACCGTCTCTTTCGGAATGCTCTGTCCTAAAATTATCAATCTGACGCCCTCGAAACACACTCAGGCACGTACGCATACATACATACATATACACTTGCTCGCATGCACAGACGTACGCTCTATCCCTCTCTCTCCTTCACTTACGTACACGCACACATTTATATATATATATATATATATATGTATGTATATAAGTTTGGTGATGCAATCAGAAAAAATAGAACTCAAATTATGTGTATATCAATATTTTTATTAATATTTAGCTGACGTAAGAAAGTGACTCGAGTTCAGAGAATATCGTGCGCTAACACTTACATATATATTGCTTCGTCTGGTCTACCGTACAGGATAGTTCCTAAGGCCTTCAGGGTCTCTCAGAAACAACTGAGATGCCTCCTGTTTGTCTTCTGTATGAGGAGAATTTCCGAGGGCTGAAGTTCTGAAAAGAAGGACTGAAGGTAGCGATCAGTGCAGAACTTGAGAGGGTGGACTCTTCAAGGAAAGGAGTGGAGGAGAGGTGAGTGTTTAGGGAACGCAGGATTGAAGGTGGATCCAGAGCAAGCAACTCCAAGTAGCAGAGGCCATTCTAGTTTCGATGAAAGGGGTACATACATATGTATATATATACGGTCGATAACTCTACATTGTATTCATCAAGTTTATCTAATGTGACCCCGCTTGTGAATGACAGAGAGTCGAAGCAGGTCTCTCGTAAAACTAAGTTTTATGGACACTTTACTTGTGATCGTTAAGAAGAGTGAGATCGAAAGTGGAGCAGACAGAAAGAGAGAGCAAGCGAGTTAGAGAGAGAGAGAGAGAGAGAGAGAGAGAGAGAGAGAGAGAGAGAGAGAGAGAGTGAAGATTTTGGAGAATGCTATTTTCAATGGCTGTTGGAAGTATTTAGGATAGGATGATATTTAGCAGAGTTCTTCTTGAGAATGAGGTACAGTGTAGCGTAATCATGTAATCCTGATCGTGAACCACAGAAATCATTCTTGATGTAGATGACCGTATATCGTGGCCATTAATGTATTTCGTATCCTGACAAATAGGAAAGAGCTGATGAAATAGAAGGCCCACGTAATTTTAGGGTGAGCGATTGGACATAAAAATATGGAGCGCATATCCGTTTCTCTGGGTGTCAGGAAAAGGGATTATGTGAAGACGCCGGGGTCACGTTGTTACAGCTATGAAGCCATGTGCGTAGAGTTCAATGCATCAAGTGGAAGATACGTGATGTAAGGTGCAAAAAATAGTAAGGGAAAAGGAAGGATGATAATGATGATGATGATGATGATGATGATGATGATGATGATGATGATGATGATACGTGCTAAGCAATTATTCTACTGACCTAGATTGTTAGATATTACTGGAGCCGGAAAGATATGCTTAGATGATTGCAGGTTAAGCATCTTAGCATGCAATCAAGAGAACACTTGACTTAGACCCACACACAGGATGTTAGTTGTCAAGAGAAAAAAAAGGAAAGAACAAGAGAACGGTGCATAGATACATAAATATTTCCCTTCTCTCTTTCTCCAAGAGAATATATTTTGATGGATGAGAAGGAAAAAAGAATAAAGAGTAACTATTTCGCGTATCGCGGCTACGAAAGTATGAAAGTATAAAAATTCCGAAGGAGAATAATTAGATGAAGAAGAACAGGATTAAGCATCAAAAAGCCGGAGGATGATGTAGATGTTGGTGCTGCTAATGGTGACATAAGGATAAGGGAAAATGGTAATCTCTGCACGGAGGAGAAGAAATAGGAGCAGCAATGAAGATTTATGCAAAAGGAAGAAAGCAATAAACGCAAATGATGTATATACTATGACGATGGACATTTAAAGATGCAAAACTAGCCATAAACTAGTTTTATCGATAGGGACACATGGAGTGTATGGAATACGAAACATCGATTGGTTAGCTTGAAGTTTCATAAGCTAATGACAAGGTCAGTAGAGGACACACGTTCACGCATAAATACAGAGACACACATAGGCATGTACATAGCGGAACCTAAAATATTGTCCCGAGTTTATTTGGCAAGAATTTCTCATCGTCACATCACAAACTCTGGCACATATATGTGCTGTGTCCTCTCTCTGCCTTTTCAACTGTTACTCCAGCGGCTTCTGCTTCTCAGAGATGGCCAACTCTAGTCAGCCCCTTGCGACGTTATATTCATTTTTGGCGCATTCGGTCTATTATTGTATGTAGTGACCCCAAGAGTGCGGAATCGTTGCAGGCAGTAGTAGTTCACTCCGTCTGGCAACATATAGAAAACAAGTGACACAGTCGCTGAGCTTGCAACAAGCAAATTAGCTTGTTAGAAAATCTGTAAGGGAGATGAAAGCAGCAACTATATTGAGAAGTAACACTTAAACATGGCTGTTCCGCAGTAACCGACATTAGTGCTATTTTTAACCCTAGGAGGACGCCTCCTCCAGCTAGTTATTCGATGTATCTTTAATTTAACAAAAAAAGCTCTAACAAAATTGTGTCTCTATTAACATACATTGACGCGCATATTGTATTCAGATTACAACTTTCGCTGATACTATATAATATAAGGCTTATATTGTCATCTTTATATATCCCTGAAATTTTATTATCAAGAAATATCAATTGCTATCTTTCGGAGTTTTACGTGTTCTTTGTCACTAGTTCTTTGTCACCAGCTCTTAGAAAATTCGGTGACGTGTCTTCATTTATTGAGCATGTTTAAGTGGTTTCCCGATACTTAATATGTAAAGCTTCAAAAAAAGAAAATTTAAATGTGGGTTTTGTGTAAATAAGCCATTATAAAGAGGAAGAAGCAATCGTAAAGAGGAAATTATACTTATTTCGTACATGAGAAGGTAAAAAAAGCAACTACTAAGAGGTCATTCTAACTTTATTCTAATTTGTAAGACGTTCAAAAACAATTTTTTTTCAAATTTAAAAATATCATGCATCTCCGATATTTTGCAGTTTCTTGATATTTTAGGATAACTAGCAAGGTATTTTCATTCGCGAGGACTAGAAGAGGTTAAACTGTGCTTTTAGAGTGTTTTAATGTTTTAATATTGATTTCAAATTAAGGCGACGAGTTGGCAGAAACGTTAGCACGCCGTGCGAAGTGCTCAGCGGTACTACGTTTGTTTTTACGTTCTCAGTTCAAATTCCGCCGAGGTCGACTTTGTCTTCAATCCTTTCGGAATCGATAGATTAAGTACCAGTTGCGTGTTGGGGATCGATCTAATCGATTGCACCCCTCCCCCAAAATTTTGGGCCTTGTGCCTAGAGTAGAAAAGGATATTATATTGTAGTTGAGTTTGTGTAGTCATGCATTATATTGTGTTCGATAATTCAATTCTTCACCCTTTTTAATGCTGTTATCATATTAAAAAGTTTCTTAGTGGTGACCGCCCTATTCTGAATGAATTTGAGTCGAAAATGTTCTTAGATCTATGACGTAGATAAATTGCGATTTGAAAAGACAGAAGTCTACTGCGTCACATATAAACTCTCTGTTGCGTTTCCTCGTGCTCGATTGTATAAGTCGGTGATATTTAACGATCTCTTCGAAACAATACGATATTAAAACATTGTTGCGTGCCCTACACTATTAATGCGGTTCCCTTATAAGACCTGGATGAAATTCATTGGGGCAGATTTGTGTGAATATTTTCATCAATATATGTTAATAATTGATTCGAATTGGGATTTTTATATAATGCCAAATCCTTTGTTATTTTATATCTGAAAACCAATAAGGACTGTGACACACCCTAATCACTTACAGTACCTTGGAACTAAGGAGAAAGCGAGCTCAGATCGAGGAGCAAGGCTAAATTCTTGAAAGAGAGAGGAACCCGCTAAAGCTCACAAAGTATGATGTGGTGGTGTTAAAACTGGACGATGGTTTTAACTCCACTAGGCAAGTAGGCCATAGCTTCATTTGATCTCAGTACAAAATAGATGAAACAAATACCGCTAAATATTTGATCCATCGTTCTTACAACTCGGCTAATCCACTGCCTAGGATGAATACTATTTTATCAAACCGGGAAAAATAAAGAAGTAAAACTAATTATCGTGGGATTTGAACTCAGGAAGTCACAATAAATACAACATAGTAATCTAAATGATGATCTAAATATTCTGACAAATCGTTCTCCAGTTTATGTCTTTGGCTAAATTTAAATATTCCGTTTATGAAACAGTATTTTTAAGTTACTACTAACGGTACTTTCTATGTTCAAACTATTGAAGAGCTTGGTGAGGTCTTTCCAATATATCTTCCCGTCTTTGATACTTCAAACCGTTATTTTTTTTATAAATTTCGTTCTCGATAGCTTTCAAGTTCACCAGCTCTTATACATACCTCTGCACACATTGCAATATACCCATGCGCTAGAAAAGTGCATGTCGGTATTACTTCATACATGTAACACAAATATTTATAAACACAGAGACACGGTGATGAAAGATATGGTAACACATACTGAATACAAAATGCTGAAACGACTTTCTGTTCATATTTCCTTTCTAGAAATTTACTTCCCTTTGCATTCCATGTTTATTTATGCTGATTGGGTTGCGTTCAGTGCTATATTTAAAATGAGAACAAACTTTATACATGCATGTCGTATCATATGTATACTCACGTGTTTTTCTTTCTTTCTCACTTCCCATGTCGATCACTTTCTCTTTGCTCTTCGTATGGTTGTAAGCACAGGTCCAGCCGAGTGAGTTCTCTGTAAGATATTCGACGAAAATGCTCCATCCAATACTGGGTTTTGCTGATGAATAGGTCGTCCATATTTGGCAATCTCACTTACCGTAGTACCTCTCTGTCGAGATCAAACTCTGTTCAAAAGATTTTCATGATTGAACACAGGTGCCTCATGATAAATCTGTGTGTTTGTGCGCGCCCAAGCGCACGAGTTTGTGTATTTATGTGCAGGTGTGTGTCAAAATGGTGTTTTCAAGCAGGTTTAAGAATAACGACGGAACATTTATTGATAGTATAAATTTATTCGGAGAACAGAGTAAGTTTTATTAGAAAGTCTCCGTCAAAGTGATCTCTACAATCCTTCACAAATATATACAGTTACATACACACACAAACAACACACACACGCACGCACACACACACACACACACACACACACACGCACACACACACACGCACACACACACACACGCACACATCACACACACTCGCACATATATACACACATTATTTTGGAATCTATCTCAGTATTTAAAGAGTCTCACAAGAGTAAAACGTTTGGAAAACGGTAATGTACACGTAGAGAATACTGTATGGAGATTTGGCTGTTTTCCGACAACGATATTGTATATTCATCAAGAATACTTAATTCAAGTTACCATCTTCTTTTTATTTCCTAAGACACATTGTATCCTGTATCATATTAAGTAATATTCCGTCCTTGTTTGACTTCTTAGGTGGGTATATAGTGAGGGAAATATGGTGACTGATTCAAGTAAGTCAAATGACAGCGTAGAGACTCCTTCTGCTGCCGTGATAGAGGTGTTGTCACACGAGTTACATTACATCTTACCTTCTCACGTCAGTTTCGATCAAACAGACCAATAATCAATTATACCCAGTAGCGCCGTGTCAAACATAGAACGAGGGTAGCCACGATTTCGACCCACAAGGTTCTCAGTTAGGTCAATGGGCCTACGAAAACATATGATTATGAGTGCTAGATAATAATTAAATCTGCAACAATAACTGAATGTATGTGTGTGTGTGTGTGTGTGTGTGTACACAAATCTCACTAGAGAGATGGGGAAAGGGTTTCAACATGTTCGTAGCTCCACCCACGCAGCTTCTGTAAGCACGCTTATTAACACCAGACAGACATGCACTTTCCGAAGGTGTCACTCAATGGGATTGAACTCAGAACCATGTGATTGGGAAGCAAGCTTCTTACCACACAGCCATATATATTAATTGTCTGGTGTTAATCAGTAAGTGCGTCTACAGGAACTGCGTGGGTGCTTCTCCGAACATGTTGAAATCCTTCCCACCTCACTGGCGAGATTTCTGTAAGCTACATCTGTGATATATCTGTTGTGGCATTGTTTAATGTGTCCTGCCTTTATATGAGATGTTATGCTATGAATCACGGTAGAATGTGTAGGTATTTCTACCACTCTAGCTAGCAAGTCGAACGACCGCAGTTACAGAGGCTTGTGCTCTGTATGTTAAGTGGAAAAGAACTTAATGCAACCGGAAATGAAAACCACTGAGTTCCAGGTTTATTAGTGTTCGCTTCAAAAACGTGAATCATTTCACGTACTCACTTGTAACAACTTGGTAGAACTAACAAAGAGACAACAGAGATATATATTACAAAACTAATATATAAAATATATAAGAATAGACATTGCTTAAGTAGCAGCCAGACATGCTTGGAAGGGTGGGGTTGGAGGGGGTAGATGAAGGAAAAAGAGGGAGGAGGAGAAGAAGAAGAAGAATTAATAATAGGAAACCTGAATAAAATAAAGAGAAATAAGAAGAGCAAAAAAAGAAACAAATGAACTCGGCCGCCATGTTCTATATTTAGAATGTGATCAATTAGCCTGGATAATTACCTTCATGTAAATTGACTTCATGTCCTACAAACAGCTAAAAATAGATTCAAGAGAAGAACATTGCAGTAATGTTTATATTTATTTATGTATATATCTGTCTATCTATCTATCTATCTATCTATCTATCTATCTATCTATCTATCTATCTATCTATCTATCTATCTATCTATCTATCTATATGTGTGTGTGTGTGTGTGTGTGTGTGTGTGTGTGTGTGTGTGTGTGTATGTGTGTGCATATATGTATACATATGTACTTTGTACATGTTTTCGTCAATATTTGGTCGATATTTTCTGGGCTCTTTCGTTCTGAGTTCAAAATTCGCCGAGGTCGTCTTTGCCTTTCATCCTTTCGGGGTCGATAAATTAAGTGCCAGTTGCGTACTGGGGTCAATCTAATCGTCTGGCGCCCTGCCCCAAAATTTCGGGCCTTGCGCCTACAGTAGAAAGGAATATTTTCTTGGTTCACTAACACACCATTCTCACACTACATTGGTCCTGTCCGAAATGTTGGCCTTGTGTGAAACAGAAAGAAATTCATACGGGGAAAACACACACACACACACACGCACACACATAGAAATGCGTTCTCTCCTTCTCTCTCTCTTCTGTCTGTCTGTCTCTCTCTCTCTCCCTCTTTCTCTCCCTCTTTCTCTCTGCCTCTCTCTCTCTCTCTCTCTCTCTCTCTCTCTCTCTCTCTCTCTCTCTCTCTCTCTATCTATCTATGTCTCGTTCACCCACGTGTGTGTGCTTCATTGCGTGCACGTGGTTATGTTGCTGATTGCGTAAGAATGTGGTTTTCTATGTGAAATTATGCGCCTCTGTGTGTGAATGTGTGTGTGTGGATGTGCGTGTGTATATGTATATATATATTTATATATATATATGCATATATATATATATATATGTGTGTGTGTGTGTGCGTGTGTGTGTGTGTATGTGTTTTTCCGCAACTGTATCTTTTCTGTATTAGTGCGTGTGTGTGCGTGTGTATTGAGGAGAGAACATGTAGCTTAGCATAACGTCACTGATATACTCTCCTTCGTATCTGCACCCATTGGTACGCACACATTACATGTGCCTGCATATATTCATACGCACTATGACATTCACACACACGCACACACACACACACACGCTCATACAGGCATGCACACAAAGACGACGCCAGTGTAGCACTATTTCGGTTCAAGATCATCTTCGTGTTCACGCTTCTTTTAGCACACCTTACATAATCCACAACAGATGTTGAACTATTTAACATACTTACACACATCCGTTCACACACAGTGGTCTGACCTCTAAATCGTTTAAGCGTGCGATGTTAAAAAAAACACACACACTTGCCGTCGCGGCGATGCGGGGGCCTTTATTTATATGCGCCCGCGCCTGCACACACTTCCCCCACATACACATACACACACTCACACATGCACACAGACACACACACACACACATGTGTTTGCTCGGCCTCTTAGAAATAGAAGCCACCCCCTCCCTCTCTCTCTCTCTCTCTCTCAAGTCACTTCGCTACCATCTTAAAAGCAGAATGGTACACCGAATAACATAGACCTAGACAGGCAAGGAATCCAAAATCAAAAGACTAAACCGAATGTCTGTAACTGAAGATGCACATATGTGGTTGCCAGATCTGCTGGAAATAGTAACCAAATCTCTCTTAGATCCCACCTTATATGGTTTCTGATCAAGGCGTGAAACCAGTAAATTTCATGCGAGTGAGCACTCAATACAACCAACGTCAGTACTTGGCAGTTGCTTTATTTTATCGATCCCAAAATGATTAAAGGTGAAGTTAACCTCGGTTGGATTTGAACTTAGAACGCAAATAGTTGGAAGAGGTAACGCACAGTAATTTTCCGATGCTCCAACGATTCTGCCAGTGTATCAACAGTGTATCGTTTCCAATATAATAGGAATACACTGGAATACTATATGTTTCAAGGATAATGTGGTTGTCACGGATGGAAGTCCTTCGAATATTCGCCTACTCGATCAGAGTTGTCCCGTGGCTAAACTGGCACTCCATCGGTTACAATGATGAGGGACTCAGAACAGCCCGCTCGTGAAATTAATGTGCAAGTGGCTGAGTACTCCACAGACGCGTGTACTCTTAACATAGTTTTCAGGAAGATTCATCTTTTGACAGCTGAGTAGACTGGAGTAACGTAAAATAAAGTCTCTTGCTGATGGACAGAAAACACCGTCGGGGATCGAACTTATGGCCCTACGATCGCGATCCGAAGACCTAAACCACTTGGCCACGTGTCTTTCCCTCGTGGCTAAACAATCATGAACAGTAGTGGCAGCAACAATAATGACAAGGAAAACACGAGGGAGACCCTACGTGTTTGCTGAAATCACAAGAAACAGCAGTCAAACACTTCATTGGAGCTTACACTGGACAATGTGGACTGGAGGGAAGGCAGATAAAAGCTGAAAGAAAAAAAAATAGATGAGATGTCCACGGGTGGATTGTGAGTCTGTTCGTCCAGGCCCGACAAGAGGCAAAACAGCAACAACTGTCACAGTACTATCGCCACCACTACCACCGCCGCCTCTGCCACCGCCACCGGCGCCACCGCCACCACCGCCGACGCAGTACCCCCATCACCGCCGCCGCCGCCGCCGCCTCCTCCTCCTCCTCCTCCTCCTCCGCCACCACC
>NC_068995.1:51808949-51812484 GCF_001194135.2 Octopus bimaculoides | reverse complement strand
CACCACCACCACAACAACAACAACAACAACAACAACAACCAAACACCTGTCTTCTTCAGCACCCAGCTACCATACCCTAAAACGCGCCACTTATATCTAACGCATATCCTACCCCGCCTCCTCTGAAATTCCTTACGTATATGCGCCACTTTAAGCGCGTTTGTTTATCTAGTGAAACCCTTGTCTGGCTGCAGGCACACTATCTTGGAGATTCAAGAAGGGGAAGGAGGAGGATGGATAGGGAGGAGGGAGATTAGGGTTATACAGTAAAAATATGTTTCCGGTGAGTGGACGACAGAGCTGTGATTCGAACTTTCGTTGCAGGTATTTCCTCTCATTAGTACCTCTTGATGAACCTTGCTGTGAAGGTTGCACGACGCGGAGATATTTCGCATTCGTTTACACCAATCTTGCATTCCTTTTTAATTATGCGTGTGAGATTGAGGGCGCATATGTACGTCCATACGCATGTATGTACATATGGATGTATGTATGTACTTGTGTGCGTGTATATACGTATGTATTATGTGTGTATGTATGTATGTATTTGTGTGCATGTATATACGTATGTATGTGTGTGTGTGTTTTTGTAAGTATAGATGTCTCGTTATACAATATATATATATGTATATATATATATGTCTCTGTGTGTATATATATATATATATATATATATACATATGTGTGTGTGTACATATATATTACCAGTTTCCCATAGTAATGAATACAAGTGCTTAATTACACACATATTCTCACCCACCCCCCCTTCCCGACACACGCACTCTCAGTAGGATCTGACGTAAACATAATATTGAGGTGCCTGAAGTAATCTGGTTCTAGTTCTTCCTCTTTAAAGAAAAAAAAAATATCGGAGCAGATACGAAAAAAGGGTGAGTTTTGAAAAAATCCATTTTCAACGGAGCTTGATTTGTGAGGAGAAAACAAAATATATTTTATAATATAAAAAAAAGAACAATAGCGAAGGAAATTAAAGAAGAATCGAAAAAAAAATGATAAAATGTTGTGTGCAAAAACTTTTAAAGAGTCATATGTTCCAAAAAAACACCCCATGCATTCTTTTGCATATGTTTCTGGGGTCACAGAAGTTTTCAGATCTTTCAACATTAGCCCTGTCGCTCAATTGACCCGGCTGGGTTTATCATGTGCCAGTTTGTTTCCGTCGCTCAATTGGCTCGGCCGGTGTTTATCACGAGCCGGTTTGTATCCGTCGCTCAATTGATCCGGCCAGGGTTTATCACGCGGCAGCTTGTATTCTAGTAGTAACAAATCACGGGTCTACACTCTTTATCCAAAGTCACCTGGTAGCTATAAATAATGAGGGTAAACCGGTGTAGAGTCGATGATGAAGTCTGAGGCCCATCCTTTTACTGCTTCTGCAACTGCAAGCCCAGCCACAACCTTATAGAGTGAACACCCTACGAAAACCACAGCAGCCTACTTCAGTTCTCTAGCAACGTGTTATTTCACCAGCTTCTGATATTTGGTGCTCCGGGGATTTTAATTCAAGATAACAGCAGTTATCCTTGAGAGCATTTAATAAAGTAGCGGATACCATGTCGCTATAAAGTTAAAAGTGATATTAATATAGATGGAAAGAAGAATTATATATGTGCGATGAACTGGAGGTAAGCAGAAAGAAATTTGTTGTGGATCAGAATCGCGGTTTTGGATAATAATACACAGAAGTAATATCCGTGGGAGTAAAGATTATGAAATTGTAGTAATGCGGAATACTTCGACAAATTGATTTGATATGAGAAGTGCATGTCGATGCTAATAATTGAGCGGATTGAATATATTGGGAATATAAAGTTCTATAATAACAAATGTGATATGAATTAAAACTCTGTTCGATCTATTGAAGAATGAGACTAGGAGGTTAACTGGAGGTCAGACTTGAGACGTGAGTGAAGGGACGTATGTCAAAGAGACCTATAATTTGAATGAAAGAAACAAGTGAATTTTCAAATCTGTTTCTGAAAAACACAAATTGGATTGAAATTACATCACCCTTTCTTTTGTACTTACCTTTTTTTTTCTCTTACTTGTTTCAGTCACGTGACTGCAGCCATGTTAGGATGCCGCCTTGAAGTGTTTAAGCTTCAAAAACGTCAGGACTTAGTTCTTTAAAGCCTGACACTATATATCTACTACATAGGTTACATATAT
The DNA here is from genome assembly GCF_001194135.2 of Octopus bimaculoides. Lineage (NCBI taxonomy): Eukaryota > Metazoa > Mollusca > Cephalopoda > Octopoda > Octopodidae > Octopus > Octopus bimaculoides. Next base: position 51,810,294 of record NC_068995.1, on the reverse strand, counting down.
TATAACATACCTTGAGACTGTGAGGACTGAGATTCCCTATTGCTGAAACTATATAACCACAACTTGGTTTAATTATTTACATTTATAGAAAGTTCCCCACCCAAGTAGAAGCCCAGACAAGGTAGTTTGTTGAAGACCAGCAGTCGCCCATGCATAACATTCTCCCCTCTACGATGTTATCCAAGGAAAGGCAAGGACCAATACAGCTTGGCACCAGTAACATCGCAGCTCATTTTTACAGTTTAGTGAATTGGAACAACATGTAATCAAGTGAATGATGTTACATCCCTTCTCCAAGGGTTAAGAAGGTCAAGAACTAGAAATCCCTAAGAAAGTCAAGCCATTTCGGAGAATAACAAGGGCGTCATTCGCCTTCACTTTCTGGATCGTGGCAGTGCCGTGGACAATGAACGATATATTTAAACACTCGAAATGTTTAGAGAAGCCACCAAGAAAGGGTAAGGTGAGTGAGCAAGAGTCTGATAGTCATCCCCATACACCATAACGAATTGAGATCCCAAATAATTTTGGCAACCAAACAGGCAAGAAGTCATTGAAATATTGATTTCTTTAATCTTTTCTTTCTTTTTCTTCTTTTTTTTTTTTGCATCGCTAGAAAGTTTTGTCAGACGTTTGCACACTGGTGTCAAATGCAATTTAGTGAAAAAACCTATTCAGTGCTGTGAAGCAATACCATTTTGTTCAAAGCTGTATCTTAGTGTGTCACTACTCGTTGTTTTGGTTTCCAGTCTTAATTTCTTATCGTGGCACGAGGTCGCACGATGCCGACGTAGGTAGACACCAACCTACCTACCTACCTACCTACCTACCTACCTACCACCGCACTCGTACACAGACACACATACGTACATACAAACATACAATTATAGATGTGTATGTGTATATGTATATATATATATATATATATATATAGATAGATAGATAGATAGATAGATAGATAGATAGATAGATAGATAGATAGATATAGATATAAATATATAGATAGATAGATATATAGATATACGTACATATATACCTGTCTGTGTCTGAGTGTAAACAAACGTACATGCAATCATAGATACACATACATCCATGCGCATATACATACGTGTAGATACATACGCATAAGAATATCACACGATAGTGATATAAATGATATCTCTCAAAATGTTGGCGTTCCAATTACACTGACCAAGTAGCTGAAACTTGGCCAAAAGCAAGCAAAATTCTTGTTTACCAAATTATCGTAACTATTTTGAAGCAGACTATATATACATATATATGTGTGTGTGTGTGTGTGTGTGTGTGTGTGTGTGTGTGTGTGTGTGTGTGTGCGTGTGTGTGT
>NC_068995.1:51807349-51808407 GCF_001194135.2 Octopus bimaculoides | reverse complement strand
CACACACACACACACACACACGCATACATACATACATACATACACACACACACACACATACACATTGCAGGAGAAAATATTTCCCTTCGAGAAGAAGGGAGGCTGGAAATGGCGGTTGTTTGTTGCTTTCGTTGATTTCGTTGTCGCCGATGCCCTCAACAGTGTTGTCTTCGTCATGATCTCTCATGTTTTTGCTGTTGTTGTTGTTGTTGTTGTTGTTGTTGTTCTTCTTCTTCTTCTTCTTCTTCTTCTTCTTCTTCTTCTTCTTCTTCTTCTTCTTCTTCTTCTTCTTCGTCCCCGTCGGAACCTTAATGAATCAGATGTAGGTTATTTTGTAGCTGTCTAACACCACTCTTTCTAATCCAACGTTCCATTTTATAAGACGCTTAAGGCGTCCAGCTTCAAAACCGTTTCCACGCCGGACAAAATGCTGAGCGTGCATTTCGTCCGCCTTTTACGTTCTGAGTTCATATTCCACTGAGGTTAACTTTGCCTTTCATCTTGGTAGATGAAATAAGTACCAGTTACACACTGGTGTCGATGTAATCAACTAGCGCCCCCTAGACCTTGTGCCTATAATAAAAAGCATTACTTAAAACGCTAGAGGCCTTGAGCTGGTAAAATCTTTAGCACGCCGGACAATATACTTAGTGGAATTTCTTCCGGTTATACGTTCTAAGTTCATATTCCATCGACTTTGCCTTTCGTCCCTTCGAGATCAATCAAATAAGTACCAGCTGAGCCTTGGGATCGACGAATTTGACTAACCCCATCCCTCAAAATTTAAAGTCTTATGCCCGGCAGAATCGTTAGCACTTCGAGTGAAATGCTGCTTAGCAGTATTTCGTTCGTCCTTACGTTTTTGGTTAAAATTGGGCCGAGGTCGATTTTGCCTTTCATCCTTTTGGGGTCGATAAAATAAGTACCAATTGAGCGCTGAGAGAGAGAGAAAGAGAGAGAGAGAAATACATGCATACACACGAATGCATCCACTGCAGCACGCATACACACACACACACACACACACACACATATATAATAGAAATATGTTACAAAAA
>NC_068995.1:51802529-51807240 GCF_001194135.2 Octopus bimaculoides | reverse complement strand
ATATATATATATATATATATATATACATATATATATTTATGTTTATACATGCCTATTTACATATAGATACATACATACACAAAGATCCAGATGTATGTATAAACATATACATATATATATCTATGTGTATGTGTGTGTGTGTGAATATATAGTATGTGTGTATAATACGCACACACATACATGTGTGCGTGTGTGCATGTATTTGCGTAAATGTATTTGTTTCTATGCATACATGTCTGCTTCTACGTAAGCATATACATATACAAATATATAGGTATGTATGCACTTATATTTAAGTCCTTAAGTAAGCTAGCTTGTAAAGAAAATTGCAAATCGAGCGCAAGTGTGTGAACGCTCCAAGACAATTGAATTTCGAAAGACGAGGCAGCTGGGTTCTTTTATTGTCTGAGATTTACAAATCGTAGATTAGTGAAGAATTTGTGGTGACCATTAATAGGAAAATGATATAGTATGTGGGAAGAGAATGTGTGTATATATATATATATATATATATATATATATATATATGCATTTATGTGTGTATAGAGTCGCTTCTACATGTGCGTGTGTTTTTTGTGAATGTATGTGTGTGTGTGTGTGTGTCTGCGTGTGTTCGTTTCATTGCGTGAGTGGTGCTTTGTTTTATTTGATATGAGAAAGAGAACTAACATACATAAATATACACGAGCACACACTACGCACACGCACACATGTGATAGGTATACATATATACACATACATAATAACACACACACACATACACACATACACACACGTTTATATGTATGAATGCTTACTGAGAAAGCGATGAGCAACAGAGAGATAAGCGGACAGACACAGAGATCTGCAAAGAGAGGCGTAATCTAATAAAGAAAATGCTGCTTACTAAACGTCGACCACCAGAATATTAGGAAAGAACTGTGTTACAGATATTGGAGTTATATTAGATGTATTGTTTCCTTATATCTTGGCCAGATGTTTCACCTTTTGTTTCTTCTGAGCAGACTGGTTGCACTTGCACGTTGTGTCTAGATATTTTGTTAAAGGGAGGGAGAAGGAACACATTGTATGGAGAGAAAATAATAGAAGGAGTAAGGGAAAGAAAAGGTAGAGAAGAACGAAATTAGGATAAGGAGGGACGTGAGGTAAAGAAAAGCTTGGGAGTAGGAAGGGGAGGTAAAGTGGGATAAGGGAGAAAGATGAATGAAGAGGAGCCTTTAGTTGAAGACACTTAAGTTGCCACGCTGTGGGACTGAACCCAAATCCAAATGGTCTGAAAGCACGGAAGCCAAGCTCCTTAATCACACAGCCACACCTGCGCAATTGACTCATGAATTCCTTCCGACTCTTCTCCATAGTTTTCTTTCCTTCCAGTCTCTACTTTTCTCTCTAACTCCCCCTCACTGCCTCTCTCAATATCTCACACCATCCCTCTCACTCAACCCTCCTTCTCCCTCTGTATTTCTTTTTCTCTCTCTCTCACTATAGGCCCTCAGTGCTATTTTCACCTTTCTCTTCCTCGTTGTTTCTATCGCTCTCCTATTACAGTTTTCTCTCTCTCTTTCTCTTACTCTCCATATCTCTTCCTCTATACTCCTTTCCCATTCACAGCCTGAACACCATCTTACTCTCTCTCTCTCTCTCTCTCTATTTTCTTATTGTCGTGTTTCCCTGCCTGTCTCTCACATTCTCTTCTTATCTCTTTCAGTAACTCTCTCTCTCTCTCTCTCTCTCTCTCTCTCTCACTCACTATCTTCTGTCCCTCACCTACTACTCCCTCCTCCACTCTCTGTCTATCTGCATTATCTCTCTCTCACTCTTTTCACCGTTCCCTTTTCTCTCACTTTTTGTCTCCCAAAATTTCTCTCTCTCTCTCTCTCTCACTCTCTCTCCCTCTCTCTTTCTCTCCCTCACCTTCTACTCCTTCAACCTCTCTCTCTCACCATTTTATCACTTCTGTTATTTCTCTCCCTTTGTCTCAAACTTTCTCACTCTCTCTCACCCTCTATCACTCATTTTCCCCCTCACTTTGTTTTCCACAGATTCCACCTCTCTCACTCATTCACCCCCCCCCTCTCCCACTTTCTCTCTCAATAGCACTACACCATTGTAAGATAAGTAGCTGCTATCTAATACGTAACATCATATTCTCACTATTACATCTAATTACGATGACACCTCGCTTAAATAACGTTAAATAAGAGTTTAACATTAATTCCATTCACCTTTTTTCTCTCCTTTTTATAAGGGAGAGAGAGAGGGAGAGAGGGGAGTGTATTTCTGAAATTTTGTTTTTACTTGTTTTCTTTCACTCTTTCTTGTTTTCTTCTTTAAATGTCGTTTCCTTTCGTTTATGTTTTTTTTTGCGTTTTGTTTTCTTCTTCATGTTCTCTATATTCTTCGTGTTGTTCCTGTTGCTGTAGCTCTTCTTCTCTGTCTTCCATGTTTCCTTCTGTATCGGTCTCGCTTGTTTGATGTATGTATGTATGTATGTATGTGTGTGTGTGTGTGTATGTGTGAGTTGGAAGTCAAGGGAAGGAATATAAGAGATGCTGCACGATGGTAGTTGAACCAAGAAAGAAAGGTCAGGCTTGGCGGAACACCGGTCACGTGGAAGAAGAAGAGAGCGGTAGGGGCAGAGGGATTTAAGAATAAGGGAGGAACGAGAAAGAGAGAAAAAGAAAGAAAAGAGACAAAGTGAGGTACATGCATACATATGCACATACATATATATGTGTGCACACACACGCACACACACACACACACACACACACACACACACACACACATATATATTATATGCGTATGAATGAACAAACGTAAAAAGTGATTCAACGCATTTGATAGGAGTTGAATATTTTATTTAATAACAGTTTGAATCAACTCCATTTGACTTAAAGTTTCGTAAGGTCGTAAGACGAACTTATATCGTTAGAGATCTATAAATGTGACTTTTCCTTTGGATGTCTGACGAGATAGCTTCATTCCACGAGCCTAGGAAACTTTAAGTCACATGAAACTGAATCAAACTGTTTTTAGATAACATATAAATAACCGACTCACCTGTGATGTGCAGCTGAACAACTACTGTTGGATCATATTAATGCAATGATGTGTATGATATATGGAACACTTAGAAATTACCAGCTGATACTATGGAATCGATTCGTTCGACTAAGCTCGTCAATGCGGTGTTCCAGCATGGCCACAGTCCACTGATTAAAAGAAGGAAAAGTTAAAAGGTAAAGAGTATATTGTTTGATAACGGTAGGGCAATGAAGCGAGGAAGTGAATCAATGTCTCCGTTTTCAAATTATAATTGGAAGTTAAAGTAGTTTCGGGTTCAAATGTCTTCTACTATAACTCCGGAGTGCCTTGTTAATGAATCTGGTAGACAGAAACTGAAAGAAGCCCGCTGTGTGTGTGTGTGTGTGTGTGTGTGTGTGTGTGTGTGTGTGTGTGTGTGTGTGTGTGTGTGTGTGTGTGTGTGTGTGTGTGTGTGTGTATGTGTGTGTGTGTGTGTGTGTTGGTGTGCGCGCGTGTGTCTTTGCGTTTGTTCCCAACACCACTTGAAAACCGTAATCTAGCGGTTTCAAAGATTAAATACCAGGCTTAGAAAAATATAAGTACAAGGATTGATCTATACAACTAAGACCCTTCAAGGTGATGCTCCAGCATGGCCACAGTCCACTGAGTGAAACAAGTAAAAGACAAACGATTGCAAAAGGATGAAAAGAAAATATCGGACCGGCCTTGCTTGAACCATGTTTACATCATACGTATGTCCTTTTAGAGATGACCTACAGGTCAACATCAACAACAACTACAACAATAACACCAACAACAAGGAAAATAAAGTCACATGACATCTCATTTTACCAGTTGGTAATCTTTTAAACATGGCGTGTACAATGACAAAAACCAGCATGATGTTTCGCTGAGATCTTGCTGTAAATTTATACACATTATCAATCAATTATAGCTAACATGAAGTAAAATTACATAGCTGTTTCTTATTCACAACACTCTCTCATCCTTCTACAAACATTAACGAAGATATGAACAGACGAAACTTCGCAGAAGCGATCCTCAATCCTCATAAATTTCAGACTCTTCACCTCTCAACAAACAAGCAACAAGAAGAGAGAAACAAGTCTGAAGATTCCATGGCAACGTCTTTAGCTGTTACAAAGTAGAAATTTCCTACTGACTCACTAAACTGACCTAGAAACATCATTAGCTTTCAACAAGCATTTGCTATTTACTGTTTCTCATGAATTTATAATGTTTGTGTAAATCGCTGAAGTAACACCTTGATAAAATGATTTAGACACACGAAAGGAAAGCGGATCTGAGATGTTCTGTCATCTACAAGGAGCAAAGGAAAGATTCAAATTAGGAAGAAAAAAGAAAAGAAATATCTTTGCCTATTTTCTCACTAAATCCCTCAATCTTTCTCCCTCTCTCTCTCTCTCTCCCTTCCTCTCTTTCTCTCACTCTCTCATTCTCTCTATTTGACTGCGGTCATGCTGGAGCACCGCCTTTAGTCGAAAAAACGTACTCTTTGTAAGCCTAGTACTTATTCTATCGAAGTCTTTTGTCGAACCGCTAGTTTAGGGAAAGTAAACACACAGACATCGGTTGTCAAGCGATGGTGGTAGGACAAACACAGACACACAAATATATATACATACATACATATATATATATA
>NC_068995.1:51801796-51802100 GCF_001194135.2 Octopus bimaculoides | reverse complement strand
ATATATATATATATATATATATATATATATATATATATATATATAAATACACACATACACACAAACATACACACATACGCACACATACACACATACATGCATACCTATATACACGCATACATACATACATACATACATACATAGAGGTAGTGATATATATGCAAAAACCTGTATGTAGAAGCACACGTACGCACGTATTCATTCCGACAAATGCACTATTGCGTATATAAAGATATACATACGTGTATATACATATACATACATACAAATATACATATATATATATATATATATATATATATAT
>NC_068995.1:51801431-51801786 GCF_001194135.2 Octopus bimaculoides | reverse complement strand
TATATATATATATATATATATATATATATATATATACAATGCGTGGCTATGAATCCAATGAATGCAACGAATAGAGCATGTTTGGCCATCAGTGTTTTAATAATGCACATTCATGATTGAATCCAATGTTTGTAATAAGCGGCTCCAAACGATGCAACGTCAGGATCAGTTTATAACAAAGGTGACCGGTTGCATAGCTGGATGACCTCTTGGAATACAAAAGAGAAAATGTAAAGTGCAGAGAGAGAGCGAGCGAGAATCAGTGAAAGAAAATTAGAATTGATTATTTGCAAGGCGACTTTGAGACGTTAGCTTTCAATACATGCATGCATGCATATATATATATATATATATA
>NC_068995.1:51800147-51801235 GCF_001194135.2 Octopus bimaculoides | reverse complement strand
CATGTATAAGTAGAGTAGCTGAAAACTTCCGAGTTCTTTTACAGGGGCTAGAAAAACTGAAAGAGCGCTACTATAAATGTGTGAATGTATTGAATAAAATCATAATTAACTGATCCTTATGTATTTCGTTTACCCAAAATCAGAAACTTTTCAGCAACCACTTGTGCGTATGCTCATATATAGAGGGTGCCTAAGATATTTGAGAACAGATTTATGTTTATATAAAAACAGATATATAAGAACGGATCATAACTTTATTTATCAGAAAATGCTATGAGGATAAAAATAAACCTTTTCTATAATGTTATTCAATAAAGCCACCTTCAGCTTCAATAACTGCTTCAGCGTGACAAAGAGTGCGACAAGGCTGGCCCTTTAAAATATATACAAATGTGTGTGTGTGTGTGTGTGTGTGTGTGTGTGTGCTATTTAAATTCTGTAATCATGTAAAACGTACATTAAAACTGAACAGACGTAAATCAAAGAGAACGAACTTAACGAGACCGAGTCTGAAGTGTAAGACTTAAGCACTCGACTACATCGTTTATTAACAAAAGCTTTCGGAATTGACGATCCAATTATATCAGTGGCTTTATTAACTTTCCTATCTTCTCCTTGACCTGGTTTTACATGTGACCTATTTAAATTCTGCCATTTCCGTGTTATTTACTTCCGCTTCCGTTTAAATGTTTAATCGAAGATCAATGTGTCGCAAATCAATATCCACTTACTTCTACTCCTACAAAGTACAACCTGGCTATAACAAGCCATGTTTATGTTATTGTTCTCGCTGGTAGTTTTGTTGTTGTTTTTGCTGTTGTTGCCACAAGCTAGCCTTGATTGAGAAGATCTCCGGTGAAACAAGTTTGAGTCGCAACTGTCATATCTATTATTAAAGCAGTTTATTCCTGGACCCCACTATCCAATGTCTCTCGTCCACCACCGTCACACATACAAACTACATCACCACATTAACCAGACAATCGGATCTTGTTATACATCGCTAATAAAAACGCGTTTCGCGCATCATTTTAGCTTTCGATTACCGCCACTCTGTTGGATATATATATATATCTATATATATATAT
>NC_068995.1:51798433-51799701 GCF_001194135.2 Octopus bimaculoides | reverse complement strand
TATATATATATATATATATATATATATATATATATATATATGTACCTTCATAATATCCCATATCACCACACATAGAAACGGACAGATGCCAGATGTTGAACTTGTTGCATCACTGAATGGCTTTGCCACTTCTTCTATTCTTCTCTTTCGCCATCGTCGTCATCATCTCGTGGTTCCCTTCCTCTCCTCCTCCTTCTCCTCCTCTTCCGCCATCACCATCATCGCCTTCGTCAAGTCTCTCCACCATCTGCCACTTTCCTCTCCACATCGGTGGCAGCGCTTTATATTATTGGTATTGGAAACGATTACATACAAATCCGTAAACAAACAGCCTGTAGAGCAGTCAATTAAACAACAACATTGAATATAGATTGAGAGTGGGGGGAGGGGGAGAAGGAGAGATGGGGGAGGATGGGGGTAAGAAAGGACGGTACGGGGTGGGAATAAATATTAATGCACATACGAGTAGGGTAGACATTTTCAATGCCATTCAGTCTTAGAACATGTATGTGCTTGCGTGTTGCATGTATGTATGTATGTATGTACATACTTATGTATGTATGTATGTATGTATGTATGTATGTATGTATGTATGTATTTATTTATGCATGCATGTATGTACGAATGTATGATTGTATGTATGTGTATATATGTGTATGCGTGTATGCATATTGAGAGATAAATTGACATGTATACATCGAAATAGTTAGATAGACAGATAAACCGACAGGCAAACAAACAGACAAATAGACATACAGACAGACAGATATATATATAGATAGATAGATAGATAGATAGATAGATAGATAGATAGATAGATAAATAGATAGATAGATAGACAGACTGATAGGCAGACAGACAGACAGATAGATTAAATGTTTAAATAATTCTACTGGTGTCGGTTTAGCACTTTCCTGTAATTCTAACATTATTATTTTAAGATTGCTATATCTTCTAAAAGTACAGAGGACTGCGAGACTACTGAAAGAAGCTGTTGAATAATGGAAGATTGAAATTAAACTATATTAATAATTAAATCAAACGAAAGTGCACTTTCCGAGAATTACAACCTGGTCCGTTATGTTAGAATAATCTAGAAAATGCTTAATGCTTATTTGCAATGTCTACACACGCATATATATGGGAGAATATACGAAAAAACAACAGACGAGGACAGGTGGTGTAAATAACAAAAGGATGTATTAGTATGACGCTCGGGAATACGGAAAGTCTTTGACGTTTCGAGCTACGCTCTTCAACAGAAAGAA
>NC_068995.1:51795254-51798423 GCF_001194135.2 Octopus bimaculoides | reverse complement strand
TGTGTGTGTGCAGAAAGGGTGAAAGCGAATGAGAGCGAGCGAGAGAGAGAGAGAGAGAGAGAGAGAGAGAGAAAGAGAGCGAGAGAGAGAGAGAGAGAGAGAGAGAGAGACAGAGAGAGAGAGAGAGATAGAGACTGAGGTAGAGACAGAGACACACAGAGACATAGTAAACGAGTAACAGTTAGCGAATGATGGTAGCAGAAACGCTGGAGAAGAAGATACGGTGATATGATATCCATCTGGACCGCAAGGCAGAATTTACTTCAGTGTGTTTAATTAAAAAGTAGAGTAATTACTAAAGAATGTCTGCCTAGGTTTCCAGCAAAACCTTGTTGTCGTAAAAGAGGTTAATATCAATAGGAATCTGTTGAGGAGCGGATGATAGAATTTTTAAATGATCGCTGAATCTGCTAAAAATAGTAGCCAATGGGGGCCTCTCTATGTTAGAATCTGGTTAAAATTGGGAGCGAAATATCACTCGGAACATATGTTTGTTAGAATACATTGCCTTAATTTCTGTGAAATTTTGATAATGAATTATTTAGTAAAATTATTTATTCTCATTAAGCCAGTATTTAAGGGGGTAAGCTGGCAGAATCGTTAGTATGCCGGACGAAATGTCGTTTAGTACCTTGTCCGGCATACCAATGATTAATTTGAAACTATTATTAAGTTAGTATTTAAGGCAGAATCGTCAGTCTACGTCGGAGAAAATGCTTACCGTTTATTTACATACAACAGTTTTTTTTTCATTTCTAGTTATCAAAAAATCTATAGCGGAAGTCAATGACCCAAGGTGCCACACAGTGGGACTGAACCCAGAACCGTGTGGTTGGGAAGGAAACTCCGTACGACACAGCCACATTTGTGTCTATGCTTGGAAAAGAAAAACCCAGGATGGTCACAGCTTGGAGGTCTTTGGTTGTAAGTTTCTTCGATCTGAGATAAACCACGAGATTAAATTATAGCAGAAATGAATTTGTGTTTATACAACACAAAACTGGAATTAATGTTGTTTCATTTTTATGTTAGGAATTGTTGGAGTTTTGGCAAAATTGGACAGAATGTCTCTTGCAGTGCGGTTGTTCATCTTGTTGTTCTTCCTGCTGCATCGGTTGGTGTTGCTTAGGTGTAGATTAGTCTTGGTCAGTGGTCTTTGAGCAGGGTCCACTTGAATCTTGATGGGTGATCCATGTAAAATTTAGTCGTTAAAATTTATGTACAATAAATTGGTTAATTATTTTTAACACAATTTCTTATTCTGTTGTGTCTGGGGAGAGTCATTCTCTTTTGGCGCCTTGTAATGTAACACACTTCGTTGCATTTTGCAACCTTTTCAAACTATTGAAAAGGTTGTAAGCCGCAACGAAAATTTTAGAAAAATAAAGATGGAAACGAGTGGAAATTTTACCGGTGAGTGTGTTAAATTATAAGGCACTAAAAGAGAATGACTCTCCCCAGACACAACAGAATATGCTTCAACACACGAACTAACATAAAGAACCTTGCAAACCAAATCCCAAAACGAAACAATTTCTTATAATATTTATTTATAGAAAATATGTTTTTTTAAACATCGAATTGTTGCTGAGGTCTTGTGGAGTAAAATGAGGATCCAAGAGGTCCGTAGGTAAAAAATGGTTGGGAACTACTGGTTTTGATTCAACACACGTTTTATCAACGGCATTCCAACCGTGTCAATCCAGTCTTTATGAGTGTATCTACCGCTGCATTGTTTACTGTGTCTTTTCCTTTCTTTAAAACTGTGGAGCAGTCGTTGGGGTTGCAAACTCCGGTTCGAAGGAAATACTGAATGGAACGTTGAACGAAAATTTACTTCATGCGGCCCGTTTCTCGAAGAAAAAATGTTGCCTGTGTCTCCAATAGAACGTAAAATGAAGCAGGTGTTTGAGAGGAAGAAGGGAAAAAGGAAGAGGAGAAGACGAAGAGGAAGAAGAAGTGGTAGTAGTAGTAGCAACAGCATCATCATCAACAGTAGTAGTAGTAGTAGTAGTAGTAGTAGTAGAACAACAACAACAACAACAAGAACAACAAGAACAAGAACAAGAACAAGAAGAACAAGAAGAACAAGAAGAAGTTCAACGGACTACGTGGACGGTGACTCGTCGTCACATATGGCAATGCAAGGTGACACCTCTTGATTTAGATTATCATCGATTCGGCGAATCATATCCTATCGAAGTTTAAAAGAAGACAGCTTTAGGCGAAGTGTTTCTAACATGAGAGACAAGTATTGTACCCTATACAACAATAGACAAAATGATGTATATACCTACATACATACATATGTATGTATGTATGCATGTATGTACGTATGTATGTATGTACGCATGTATGCTTGTAGATATAAATATAGATATATTAATGTTTTAATATCGATTTTTTTGTGCACAGGTGTTTATCAATCAGTTTGTTAGGTATAGATCTGCATCAGTTGAATTTTTCACTGACTACATCTGTGACTGAATGGTTTTAAGCCTTGCTTAAGCTTTTTTTCTAAAAAGAAACGAAAAGTGGTCGCTTAATACACACGCACACACAACACATAAAAATGCACACTCACACTTGCATACACACACACATATATATATACACTTATATATATACACTTATATATATACACTTATATATATACACTTAAGATCTTTTTCGTTTCGTACTAGATTTTGCGATTAAATCCTTGCGATATAATGGTGGTAGACTGATTAATGTATATTACATCGAAACACTGGTGACAAATACGTCACACATGCATTAACAAATACATATGCAGACACACATACACAGACACAAATGTAAGAGAAAGTGAGAGAGAGAAAGAGAAAGAGAGAGGGGGAAGGAGAGGGAGAGTAAGGAGAGGGAGAGTAAGGAGAGGGAGAGTAAGGAGAGGGAGAGTAAGGAGAGGGAGAGTAAGGAGAGGGAGAGTAAGGAGAGGGAGAGTAAGGAGAGTACGTAAAACCGAAAGTGGTGATTATTCCTTACTTTCATGTTAATCCTTTAATTCTTTGCAACTTTTCAGTTCGGAAAGTGCATTTCGTATTGAGGTTCAAAACGACTCTGGAAACACACATACAGTTGTACACGCACACACACACACACACACACACACACACACACACATACACACACACACACACACACACACACA
>NC_068995.1:51793374-51795027 GCF_001194135.2 Octopus bimaculoides | reverse complement strand
TATATATATATATATATATATATATACATATAGATAGATAGATAGATAGATAGACAGATAGATAGATAGATAGATAGATAGATAGATAGATAGATAGATAGATAGATAGATAGATAGATAGCTACGTGCATGCATAGACACACACACATACGTATAATAATGTACAAACAATTTGAGTGTTTATACACGAAAGAGGTGACCTTCGACAGGACACCTCACATGCTAGAAACGGCAGTCAGTGCCTTTGATTGCCCTTTCTAGCATGTGAGGTGTCCTGTCGAAGATCACCCCCTTCGTGTATAAATACGTAAATTGTTTATACACTATTATATACGAAAATATGTTGCCTATTGACTTTATTGCGCATGCTAGCAGCCGGTAAGGAAATTTCTCTACATTTTCCACCCTTATTATTTTCACAGTATGTATATAAGATCGACTAGAACAACACTTGAACACGGTGCTCTAGTATGGACGTAATCCAATGACTAAAACGAATATATGCATCAAAATGTTAAAAATCCTAGCATATTAAAAAAGGGGAAAATGAAGGCTACAGTGGTTAACCCTGCATACACATGAGATTTGAAACAGAAAATGAGAGCTGCAACATTTTTGGTCAATGCTTGCTTGAGGGCTAAACATTAAACAAAAACAGATTTACTAAATATTGCGAGGGAAAATATATACACAACCACACTCATAATCAAGCGCGATTCATACAACATATATACATACGCATCTGTGTGTGTGTGTGTGTGTGTGTGTGTGTGTGTGTGTGTGTGTGTGTGTGTGTGTGTGTGTGTGTGTGTGTGTGTGTGTGTGTGTGTGTGAAAGTAAATGAATGGGCATTTAAGACTATTTTAAGTCATATTGAATATCTATTGATCTGTATAGTGACTTCACAATGCATTATGTTTCGTTCAACCACAATTATCTGTAATGCGTAGAAGTGACCTACATCTATCTATCTATCTATCTGTCTATCTATCTATCTATCTATCTATCTATCTATCTATCTGTCTATCTATCTATCTATCTATCTATCTATCTATCTATCTATCTATCTATCTATCTGTCTGTCTATCTATCTATCTATCTATCTATCTATCTATCTATGTCTTTACATACATACATACATGCATGTGTTTATGTTATACATGTTTGCTAGTATGTATGTATGTATCATTTTATTTGTATCTATATCTACATGTATATCTATATAAAAGGTGAGGTAGACCAATAGGCAGATGTGCAGTCCCTTTTTACATTTTGCTTCCGTGTTTAAGCCACCATGTGTGCCTATACTTATGCCTTTTGATCCAGTACATATACAAATGTACGATTGTATGTCTCTACTGGTTTTAGTTCGTTTCCGGAGACCATGGACCTGCTCGCGTTTAGACGTGCTTCATTCTGTGTTGGTAGAGCTGCGTCTGTTGTGGCTGCATTGAGACTCACATAAACATGACAGTCAGAACAAACTGCATGGGCTGTGTATCGAATCACGATGCAGGACCTCATCATTGGTTACGTAAACACACCAGCATCGGTTGTCAAGTGATGGTGGGGGGACAAACACAGACACACAAACACACACAAACACACACACACACACACACACACACACACACACACACACACACACACACA
>NC_068995.1:51792190-51792987 GCF_001194135.2 Octopus bimaculoides | reverse complement strand
AGAGAGAGAGAGAGAGAGAGAGAGAGAGAGATGGACGAGCTGAAAGCTATCTAAATAAATCCATATCGATAATGGTAGTGACTGAGACATAATCTCAACAGACTATCGGTATTAAATGCCACACGGACGCTTTGAGCCGTAACTAAACGATTCGAAATATATGAAAGACGACCGAATAAAAGATTTATAGAACAATGGAAAGAATAATAGAATAACATAATAACGGAGCAAGTGTTCTGGAACCCATCATTCTGAATGGGTCTTCAAATGAAATCAAATTTAGTTAAATCACCGACCGTTTTAATCACGTAGAAGCATATTTTATCGTTTATTGTATTATGATATATTTTCTCACGCCATTATTTAAAAATTAAATGTTCTCAGTCCAAAGTAATGTGCTTATCGTTGGTCATACGACTTGCTAGATATAGCAGCCATATTTCTTAAAAATCAGATATCATTGTTGAGAATTCTCATGTTATCTAATAGACGTCTCTTATTCCTCTATATATATTCGTTTATTCGTTTACTTGTTTCAGTCACTTGACTGCAGCCATGCTGGAGCACTACCTTTAGTCGAACTAATCGACCCCAGGATTTATTCTTTGGAACCCTAGTACTTATCCTATCGGTCTCTTGTGGAACCGCAAGATTAGTGGGAGGTAAATACATCAACATCGGTTGTCAAGCGATGGTGGGGCCGGACAAACACAGACACACAAATACATACATACATACATACATATATGCATACATATACAAGTCCATCCTATATATATATATATATATATATATAT
>NC_068995.1:51789834-51791676 GCF_001194135.2 Octopus bimaculoides | reverse complement strand
TATATATATATATCTGTATGTATGTATATATGATGTATGTATGTATATATTATGTATTTGTCATTACATGAAGTAAGAGAAAATTAACTGCAATTCGGAAGCCGTTCCCAACGACACTAGCAAATTATTTTCGGTCATACTGTGTTCTTCTGTATTTCAAACAACTGCAACTTCTTGACCTTATAATCATAAACTGTTTCCGTTTCATGTTCGTTTTAATGCTGTTTAAATTACCTCAGCGTATGATTGCATAAGTTATAAATTTTAAATTAACCAAAGATTGAAACATTACAAGGACAGGAAAAGATGAAATTGTCGACTACAATAAGAAAGCGCAGAATAGCTACGAGCAACTGTGTTATGCATGTGTTACTAATGAAAAATAGTAGAAAGTGTGGAGGTGAAGTGGAGGCTTCCGTAGGGCTTTTTATAAATTCACATACGAAATATGAAATGGTGAAAAGGACTTTGATCAACGAGTGAACTTTTAAGCAGTAGCTTAAAAATACCAGCTATTTTAATTATGTAGGCCTATAAACATAAATTCTAATTTCTAAAATCAAAGAGATGATCGTGGTTGGAACGCGTTTCATCATATGTCTGCAAAATTAGGATTAACTTGAGGTTAAGACCACAAAACAAACAAAAAATAAAATACTAGTAGATGATAATTAATACGTACGCAATACAATAAAGGTATTATGGTGATCCACGGGCAGCCTTCGATATTTTCAATCCAAAGGGTTTTTATTAACTCATTATTTTACACACTATTATTCATAGCTTTATCTGCTTCGCGATTCACCGTTCTAGACATTCCATGTATGATGAAGAACTGTACAACAAACGTCAATCGAAAAACATAAAACAATAAATCTATGGCCATGAATTGTAAGTGGCAATATAGTGACGAGAATGATGTTGTATCTTAATTAAATCTAACTTATAAACCCTTTCTGATGTATTTGTTCGCATTTATGAGATGATTGAACTCATTGCCAGCATAATAAAAACGAAAATGTTCTTGCTCAATTTCCACTCGTAGTAGAAAGAAAACCTATTTAGAATAATATATCTGGTGGAAGTAGTTACAAAACACTTTCACCCGTCACCTATCTTTATAGTACGTATTATTAGGCTTATCTTCTCTTAAAAGGTAACATCACCAGACGACTACGAACAGTCCACACAAGCTTTGGAAACCTTCCATGCTGTGCTTTTCACAACCATAACCTGAAGCACAAAAACGTAGTTTTAACTATCCAGGATATCGTTCTCGGCACTCTGATTCACGGCTTTGTGAGTTAGACAGACATAAATAAGTTTATTTGAGAGATTTAATCAAGCAAGACTTCATATGATCCTGGACGTGTAATTACATATCTATGTATCAAAAACAACGATGTCTATGTGACAATAACAAAATCCAAGAGACACCAAACTAACACGAAGAAGCATGAACTTCAATGGCAAGGATATATGTAAAGAAAGGGCTCGACATTAACCCTTTCGATAGCAATCCATCTGAAACCCACCTGAAACACATGAAATGTATCTTGGATTACGGTATGCAAGCAATTCTTGTACACATAACCTGTTGTGCGGTGGTTTAAGTTGCTATTTCTAGCAAACCCTGGACCTCGTAAAGATACATTTTCATTGGTTGGATGTGTTTCTTTAGATGTACGTGTGTTTTTATGCGCGTGCGCGTGCACAAGCAAGTATGGTGGTGGTGGTGGTGGTGGTGGTGGTGGTGGTAGTGATTTGTGTCGTGTGTGCGCGAGTGCGCTTAAGTATAAGAGTTTGTAGTGCTGGTGAGGGCAACAGTGAGGTGAGTGTTTG
>NC_068995.1:51788778-51789824 GCF_001194135.2 Octopus bimaculoides | reverse complement strand
GTATAAGAGTTTGTAGTGCTGGTGAGGGCAACAGTGAGGTGAGTGTTTGTGTGTGTACGTGTGTGTATGCGTGTATGTATGTGTGTGTGTGTGTGTGTGTGTGTCTGTGTACGTACATATGCGTCTATATGAATGCTTGTACGAGACGACTACAGAAATCAATAACAAATAACAAAGAAAAAACACCGAAAAGAATAGAAACAGCAATTTAAGAATTAAGAACTCGCAAAATGTACTCCGATGCTTAATAGAATAATATAGGAGCAGCTTTTATACGAACACATTTCGGCCATGAATCAAATATACAGCATTGTGTACATTAAAGTGATACATGGTTGATTAGAAATCTGCCTGGAAACTTTGTATTGTCTTGCTTCCATAATCTTCATGTTTCGTTGTACGAATAGAATTGGACGTTGTTGTTTTATGATGTAAAGGAATTCGGAATGAAATGGCAACACAAGAAAAAAAAGCATTAACTAATGAGATTTGAGTTGGATAAATATATGCGATAAAACATGTCTGTTTTAACTTTGGATGATGGACGAGAGCATATGGAAGCGTCTGTTCGTGGTGTGCTGTTTATGTATGCGTACACGTCTTCATACACACACACACACATACACACACACACACACACACACACACACACACACATATATATATATATATATATATATATATATACATGTGTTTCTGTGTGTACATATGTTTGTATATATGTGTGTCTCTGTCTCTTTCTTTATGTATTTGTGAATATATATATATATATATATATATATATATATATATATATACACACACACATACACACATCTCTATGTATATGCTTGTGTATAAATCTTTCATTCCATTGTGGATGCTTTTGTGCTCCTGAGTGCACGTGTAAAATGATAAAGCCAATAGAAATCTAATGTTAGCAAACGATGAGTGTCACTATCTCTTCATCTCTCTCTCTCTCTGTATACATACATACATACAAATATACATATATATGTATATATATGTACATATATATGTACATATGTATATATATATATATATAT
>NC_068995.1:51785897-51788478 GCF_001194135.2 Octopus bimaculoides | reverse complement strand
TGTGTGTGTGTGTGTGTGTGTGTGTGTGTGTGTGTGTGTGTGTGTGTGTGTTTGTGTGTGTTTGTTTGTGTGTGCGTGTGAATGTGTAAATATCCGTGTATACCACACATTACAACGATAGACGTAATTGCTTGACCTTTCACTATCAACCTTATCAGACGGTTAATGGACATGCTAGCTGGAAGAATAAACGTGCCCGCGCACACGCACACACACATACATACATACACATACACACACACACACACACACATGTTACACTCGTAAGTGAGTGTGCATAGAGGCGCTATATTTTCATGTAGTGCAGGGGTGGAAATGGAGGTTAAGCTAGCAAATGTGTGCATGAATGATAAGGCATTCTGACGAAAAGAAAACTGTGATGATTTATCGATGACTATGTACATATATATGTATATGTATATGTATAAGTGACTGTGCGTATGTCGGTCTGCATGTGCCCAGCGTACTCGTGTACACACATATATTCACACTTGTAGCCACAAATAACGTGACTGTTTATGTTTCTCTGCATGTGTCTGGGTGTAACTAAACAAAGAATACTGAAGTAAAAATGTGACTCAATGATTGAAGGACTATGATGGTAAAAGAGAGAGAGGGGGAGGATAGAGAGAGAAAGAGGCTGAGAGAGGGTATAAGGGAATGAGGGAGAGTGTTATGGCGAAAGAATATTGAGATACTGCGTGGCGTTGTAAATATAGAAACAGTATGCAACTGAAATATTAAAAATGATAATGAGAATACTAAAAATGAACCCGACCGCTCTCAAAATTGAAGTAAAAAAAGCAAAAAAACAGGTAAAATAATCCAGAATCCTTGCCCGGTACCGGATTGATCCCAGAATCTAATCAATTCGTGCCAGTCACGAGATTAAACATCCCTGAATGTTTCATCCGAATCCATCCAGCGGGTCTTGAGATATCATGTCCACGGACAAACAAACGAACAAACATGACTGCAAACAATACCTCCACCTTCGTTAAGGCGGAGGTAGAAATATCGGTGGTAGGCTCAAGGCCACAGATTTAATGGAAGAAGCTGGTAGTTTCTTGGCACTTTTAGGGGGTTTGAAAAGAAGACAAGGAAGTTTAAACATGGCCTTATTACACGTAAGGATGTAAGGAGACTGAACAAATCTAATGAATCCACTTGCCTCCAGAGCAAAGGATGAATGAGATATTATTATCATAAGTAATCCATCCCTTTTCGTTGCTCACGATTCCAAGAACTGTGTGAGAAATGACATCGAGGGTAGATGTAGAGAGAAATCTGAGAATATTCAATGTGCGCTTGTAAGAGAGGTGTAGGAGGTGGTACGAGCAGTGTAAGAGACGCACGATGCTTGGAAGAATATAAAATATGAGTGAGTGGTTGTCCAAGAAGTTCCAAGATATAGGTCGACTGACACAGTGAGAGCAAGGTGGCATATAAAAGCGAGTAAGGAGGTGCGAATAAAGGGACATATATAAAATAACAAAGCCGCATAAACGAACACGGAGAGAGGAAGAAACGAGACGGAATAAGCTGACAGGAGCGGTCGAAACAATGGATTAATAAAAGCTAGTAGGAGAAAATTAATTTTGAAAAATTGATAAGATGTGAAGAACTGAAAAGTCAGGAGTGGTCAGAAATGAGAAAGAAAAGTGAAACAGTCTATGATGAAAGGTAGGGAAGGATAGGACGGGTGGGGGTTGAAGGCGTAGAAATAGAATTGTGAACAGAAGCGAAATCTACAAGAACCAAATAGTAAATACACAGCCATGAATCCATATACACACGTATATGTCAAAACACACACTCATACATACAATAAATACATACATACACACACACACACACACACATATATATATATATATATATATACAGAGAGAGAGAGAGAGAGAGAGAGAGAGAGAGAGAGAGAGAGAGAGAGAGAGAGAGAAAGATGTGATTGAAGGGGGTGCATAAAAGATCAAGACATAGCAAGGTGACGCACGCTACCAATTATTCACCAGACGGAATGACACAGTAAAGACATTAAAGGCAGTAAAATAATCGATTATCATAGCACTCAATGCATCGATGAAGGGAAGTTCAGTAGTTCAAATCCCGCAGAGGTCGACTTTGCTTTCTCTGCACTGCCGAGCGCAGCTCTGTGTGCCTTGGGTATGTGCCTAGTAGTGCTATTTTCTGTATGTCATATATACCTGTTAGTTCTGGTGTCTTTATTATGTATTTGTCTGAATGTTATCATCATCATTAGTATCATCATTATTATTATTATTATTATTATTGTTATTATTATTGTTATTATTATTATTATTTTTATTATTATTATTATTATTATTATTATTGTTGTTGTTATTATTATTATTATTATTATTATTATTGTTATTATTGTTATTGTTATTATTATTATTATTATTATTATTATTATTATCATTATTATTATTCAGTAGTCTTATTTTTATCACGTGCTTCCACTGCACCACCCAACGCCGCTCTGTGTGCTTTGGGTATTATTATTATTATTATTATTATTATTATTATTATTATTATTATTATTATTATTATTATTATT
>NC_068995.1:51781530-51784960 GCF_001194135.2 Octopus bimaculoides | reverse complement strand
AAAAGAATATTTTAACGATACATAAAAATGAAATCAAATGTGTAAAAGAGAAAACTACGTCTATGTAGATAATAAAAATAATAGAAAATAAAAAAAAATAGATGTTGATGAAGGAAGGTCGCTTAAGAGAAATAGGATGGTTAGAGGAAGAGAAATAGGATGGTTAGAGGAAGAGAAAACGAAAAAGACTAAGGAAAGAGATGACTACGTAAACAATGAAACAATCAAGCACAATGGAATAAATATTATAGGAAGACATCAAACAATTGGTTTTGGTATCAAACGGGAATTGAATGAATGGGAAGAGAATAAAGGAAAACTAACAAGAAGTAGACTTTAATAAGGAAGGCGGGATGCAAAGGCGGGTGGTGGTAGCTCGTCTGCTTATTTGCGGGGGAAAGGAGAAAATTGTTTGTTTTGTATGGGTTAGTTTTTTTCTTTCTCTCTTCCATAAATAAACACATGTATGTACGTACTTATGTATGTATGTATGTGTGTGTATGTGTGTGTGTGTGTTTGCGCATGTGTGTGTATGTGTGCACGTTTGTGAGGTCTGAAGCTGAAGAATGTTGAATTGAAAAGAGTTTCACGTTAGCGATTATTCATACAACTGAAAAATGAAGCAGCGTGATAATATATAAGCAAAATGATTAATAAAAACATCGAAAAAGAATTGGCAAACATTACATCTGAATTACCGCATAAGAAAGCGTCAGAAAATGTGTTATGTTTCCATCTATTCAATTGTCATGTGCAGAATCCGAGAGAATCCCATTTATTCAAGTAATTAATAACATGATACATTCATGTCCTCAATATGCACGCAAGGGAATAATATGCATTAATGAACAGCAATGGCTGCTTTTGTTTTATTTTATACAAGGGAGTAACATATGTTAATGAACAGCAATGGCTCCTTTTGTTACAATTTATACAAAGGAGTAACATGTTAATGAACAGAAATAGCTGCTTTTGTTTCAATTTATGGAAAGCTAGTTCTTATATTGATATGATAATCATACATTTTATCGCGATGATCATTGCTTTAGTCAATTGACAGCTGGAAGTTTCTCAGTAAACAATGATGACGAGTCGGCAAGAATTCATTCATTCCAGCGACTTGTTGAAAATTACAAAATTCTATATTCGAAGACTATATTTTCCCATTGTACAGAGTTTGCACTTGATGGAAACAAATATTCCAGGATGTGCGCAATAATGGAAAAATCTGTTTTATAATTATCATTATTACCATTACGTTAAATTTCAGATATATTTGGTTAATCAAGTGTTGAGGTGTCAATCTGAATATCTGTATACATATATATGTTGTGAGATTTCTAGTACGCTCTAAAAAGTTTTTGGTTTCACTGTTATCTGCAAACGAAGTCTTAGTTGGATAAACAGTACTGTAGTGTCAGCCGTCACTTACAAGCGAGTATGGCTTGGTAGCACATAGCCGCGCACAGTGACAGCCTCGCACCATGAACGTTGCACCAGTAGCACAACCGGAATGTGTCTGTTGGAGGGGGAGGGAGAGAGACAAAGAGAGACACAGAGAGATAGAGCTGGAAAGAGAAAGAAAGAACTGCATCAAAATCAAGCTGCTACTCATTCACAGCTGAGTAGACTGGAGCAACGTGAAATAAAATACTCAAGAATACACCCCAGCGTCGAACAATCCCTGAATTGATCATGAGTTTAACTCCCGAAATCAGTAATGATACATTATAGAGAGAATACCGTTTAGGAGGTAAGTATAAGAGTTATTGAATTTGCGCAGAAAAAAAGACTTGTATGCATTGGAACTGTAAGTTTTTCATCTGTTTATACTGGCCATGCAAGTAGTGTACTTATTTGTACTCAACTGTTATCCTCCTCTAAACTATTTTTAGTAGATATCTGTGAATACCTGTGGTCCGTGGGGGAATGCTTATATGCTTGTTTATATGGTTTGGGGAAATCCTGGCAACATTGGAAAGAGAATATCTGAATTAAAGGTAATACTATATCGTATATTTCCTTATTAATGTTTGCATTTATGTATATTAGTGCGGTTCAGTGTGTAACGTGTGTTTTAATGTGGGATTAAAGGAGTCTTCTCCAGAGATAATGGATATGCACTTACGAAAGTCATTAATTAACTTTTTAGTGAGATTAAACTTTATTAAAAATCTGCAACTTCTATTTTGAGATAATTTTAAAGTATCTAAATCTAGAGTTATATTTCAGAAAATAAGCATGTTTAGATACATATCTACTCTTATTATAATTCTCGGAGATCTGTGAAATGTAGTTCTTCAGGAAAATATTGAGGATAGTTTGGGCAGACAACGTGTATAATGAAGAAATGATAACCCGAACCGAGGTAAATAGGAAAGTACTTCATGACTTCGTGAGATAAAGGCCACGCAAGAGAGATTTCTTGGTCATGTGATGACAAAAGAGAGCCTGGAGAGTTTAGAGATGATCGGAAAGATTGAAGGGAAACGATGCAGCAGATGAAGAAGAAGCAGGATACAGATTTCAAGCTTGACAAACTGGCTGGAAGGAAGAGATGTTAGACATCAGGAAGTGGAACTGTTACAGAATACAAACAGAGAATTGATATAACATGATCACCTATGTCCTACATTCTGAAAAAGACACATAGAGAAAATTTCAATATAATCTATTATTAAAATCTATTGTAATATTAAATCTAAGTCTTCCTTACAGCATGCAACAATACGGAGATTAATATTTCATCAAAAACCTTGTCGATCGCTAAAATTTAAGAACCCAATATTTCCAAAATCTCAATTCAATCGTTCGGTCCCATTGTTACAGAAAGCAGTTCCCCGTAACTACCGAAAATTAACAACCATTTTCTATTTAATATTAATATCTTAATAACGTTCTGAGTTTCGGGGTCAATTAAATAAGTACCAGTTACTCACTGGGGGTCGACGTAATCGACTTAATCCCTTTGTCTGTCCTTGTTTGTCCCCTCTATGTTTAGCCCCCTGTGGGCAATAGAAAAATAACAGAAAAGCAATAACTTTTACTGACCCTATTTTCTTTTTCTTTACTTTTCGGGGTTTTTTTTTGGGGGGGGGGTCATACAGCCACCATCTTCTTATCATGTGAAATTTGAATCTAATGGATTTCATCACATTTACACTATGATTTATGTACAAACACAGAAACATGAAACACGTCTCTGCTGTAAGAACACGGTCGCTCGTCCCTGACTATATAGATATGACTATACATGCATACATACATACATACATACATACATACATACATGCGTACATATATACATACATGCGTATAAATATATATACATGCATATATATATATTATCTTTCGTATATATAATATATATATAATGTGTATATATATAACATATATACATATATATAATATATATAAAATATATCATTAT
>NC_068995.1:51775890-51781520 GCF_001194135.2 Octopus bimaculoides | reverse complement strand
ATATACATATACATACATATACATATATACCTATAAATATAAATGCATATACATATTTGTATGTATATATATAACAGATATATATATATATATATATATATATGGTTTACGTAATCGAAATCGTTCTTGTTTTTCAGCCATTAGGTAGATATTTCATTTCTTTCTAAATTAATAGCGTGGTAATTGTGAGATTTCCACATGAATGCTGCGCTCCGTAAGTGTATTGATTTTCAATTCTCAACTGATTTCCAATAAATATGTGTGTGTATGTACGTGTGCGTCTGTGTGTGTGTGTGTGTGTGTATGCGCATGCATATACATAAATCTATACGTACACGACACTGAGTCAGAGATTAACATAATATTTATTTGCATTCCATTTTGACTCACTCTTGTATACTTCCAAGCTAAGTCAGAAACTAATGTATATAAAAACTGCATTACTAAGTTAACCTCGTATACATGTGTGTGTGTGTGTGCGTGTGTGTGTGTGTGTGCGTGTGTGTGTGTGTGTGTGTGTGTGTGTGTGTGTGTGTGTGTGTGTGTGTGTGTGTGTGTGTGTGTGTGTGTGTGTGTGTGTGTGTGTGTGTGTGTGTGCCTGTGTGTATGAAACCACCTATAGTAATATTACAGATAAAAGCCGCCGATACTATTAAAGTAGAAAGTACATGGAACATTAAAGTGAAGTACCATTATTTGAACATAAGCTTACTAATCTTTGTCTCACCATTAGTGCATAATTTATTGGTTAATAATAATTAACGTTATTAACTTCACTTATCGACACATTACAAGATCAAGATTTTTAATAGTTACTTCTGTTTTTTTCTGATTTTTTTTTTTGTTTCGCTCTTTTTTTTATCTTTTAATCTGCCAATGTCTTTTAATGAACGGATATTTGAAGTGAAAATTGGAATTATTATTCAGCTATGAAATGTCCACTTTCTAAGCGTATAGTTGAACCATTGACACACACATGCATACATACATATATTCATGCATACACGCACGCACAAACACACACACACACACACATACACATAAGCGTGTAGATGTGTATATACACACATACACACACACTCACACACGCACAGAAATACACACACACACACACACACACACACACACACACACACACACACACACACACACACACACACACACACACACACACACACACACACACACACAGACAAAACACTTGATATATTATAGTAGTCTGTACTAGCCACAGCATACTGCAATGGGTTTATAATCTTTCGTCTCTCGCCACAAACGTGCATCTTAACTATAGCTGTACATACAAGATAGAGTTTTTAAACGTTGGCTACATGGACGCCATTGCATATATCGGAATTTTATAGATAAATCACGTGAATGTTAAGACACAGACTTCAACATGTCAGTTATATGCATATTGTAATTGTAAATTTTACATCGGGACGACAAAGATTCGATGTTTGAGCAGTTTGCCAAATATCATTATCTTTCCAATGCATTAGATAAATCCAAATTTTGGATGTCGTCTGCAAAATAAATGTATTATATTATATCGACCAGATAAATTCTGCATTTAAAGGCAGACTTAATGGACGTCTGTTATAAAATGTCAACGAAAAAGATAATGTCTGCAACGAGTGAGTAAAACGTATACAGTGTATAGAGATATAGTTAGACAAACTGTAACTATTACTGTTGCTGTTGTTGTTGTTGGGAGACTAATGTTTAAAGAAAATCTACCATTGACCGTCTGCTTTCTTTTTAGTTTAATGTGTGTCTTCGTTGTTTCTTTCTACATCTGCAGAAAACATGCCGTTTTACCCATTTACTTGTTTCAGTCAATGAAGTATGGCTATTCTGGAGCACAACTTTATAGGGTTTCGTAAAACAATTCGAGCGTAGCATTTTTTAAAAAACTTTGTTACTTATTCTACGAATCGCTTTAGCCAAAACCGCTCAGTTACGGGGACGTAAATACAACAATACCAATTCACAAGTGGTGCGGATGAAAAACACAAAGGCACATATACATACATAAGACAGACTTCCACACAATTTCCTTTCGGGAAACTGACTCATAAATCATTGGTCTGTCATGGGCTCTTCTAGATGCTTTCTCAGCCACTTATACGTACCAGGTACGTGTCTTCGAAGTTTGTTGTTCAAATTTCTGCTCGATATGCGAATGGACTCCCAGTCACTTATTCACATGCTTGTTCGTTAATCAAATTTCAGCTCTTTACACGAGTTTAATTTTGTTCAGAAAACCATTTCGTTATTCAATTTCTTCCTTCAGAGAGTCGTTCGTATATAGCTACTCTTCTCCACATTTCACATGTATATTCGATACCGAGATAGGCAAGCTAAAAAAACATCTTCGTCTTTCTCTGCTCTCCATTGAAGAGCAAAAGTACAAAACGCCGAACTCTCTTTTCTTCACGACAATTCAATCTATCGCTATTCTAGCGAACTTTGGTAAGTTTAACCTTGATTCTGGACATGAGTTTATCTAGACTTAGATAAAGGCTAATTAATAAATGTTGACTAAGTAGACACGTTTGATGTTTACACACTCTGGCACTCTAGATAATACAAGAAGTAGAAATAGTGTTAGTATAAATAATGTCTAGACAAATTAAATATGGAGTATGTTGACCAAATAAACAACGTATATGTATATTGACTGTGCTGCACCGGATGGAGATGTTGACAGGATATGAACAGGTTTAATTGGATAAATACAGACGATAGGAGATGGTGATTAGATAAAACAAAAGCGTGGCTATAGACACACACACACACGTATACGCACACGCACAAACACATATACACACTCACGCACACACACGGACACATACACACAAACACACACACACATAACATATATGCGTGTGTGCGCGCGCGCGCATGTGCATGTGGGTGTATCAACGTACGTATCTACGTACGTCTCTCTCTCTCTCTCTCTCTATATATATATATATATATATATAGATAGATAGAGAGAGAGAGAGAGAGAGAGAGAGTGAGAGAGAGAGAGACAGACAGATAGATAGATACATATATATATATATATATATATATAAATAATGCATATATATATACATACATATATATGTGTGTGTGTGTGTGTGTGTGTGTGTGTGTGTATGTGTGTGTGTGTGAGTGTGTGTATGTAACCATGCATGCATATGTATACGCAGGTATATGCTTGCGTATATGAATATCTACGTGTGTATGCGCACGTGCTGTATAGATAAATATAGGGTATAGATATTTCATTGATAGTCACAACTTATTAATGTCGACAGACGTTTTCCTATAGATTTTGACCAGACCAGATCGACACAAGCCATTTATTCAATTAAGTGAGTGTAAGTGTGAAGAGATTGGCATCACGTAGAACCAACCTCCTGTCCAATTCTCAAATACCGTTTATTTATTTATATATTTATTTAGTTATTTATCTATTTACTAATTTATTTACTTATTTAGATTTTTAGATATTGCTGAAGTGATTCGCTATATGTAGGTTTGACAACTTGATTATAACTTCCAAATAATGTTGAGACAGAAATATCGAAAGAAGTTCGACACAGCTAAACATATTTTACCTTCACTAAGCGTCCATATTTTGCTTCTTATTATTATTATTCATATTTTAATAAGTTCCAATCCCAACGAAGTCAGCTTAGCCTTTCATTCCTCTGGGATCGATAATATAAAATACCAGTCAACGACAGTTATATCAGTGAACAGTACGCTATCGAAAGACACTGCAGGTATGTGATTACGTACAGCAACAATTCTTGACCCCGGACAGGCGTGTTATTATTGTACAGCAAGAACCGTAGACCTTTATCGCACACGTTAATACTGCGCAGTAATGACTGTAGATGAGTTATTACTATACAGTAATCCTTTCTACTATAGGCACAAAACCTGAAATTTGGTGGGGGACTAGTCGATAACATCGACCCCAGTGTTTCACTGGTACTTAATTTATCGATACCGAAAAGATGAAAGGCAGAGTCGACCTCGGCCGAATTTGAACTCAGAACGTTGTAGCAGACGAAATGCCGTTAAGCATTTCGCCCGGCGTGCTAATTTTTCCGCCAGCTCACCCACTCTGACTCTCGAGGCTCGCACTTGCAGACAGCTATCTCCGCCCCAATTGCCGTGAGCAGAGATGTGGTCCGGGGGCTGAGAACACCGGAGGTCTCCACTGCCACAGGCTTGACCATAAACCTTTGGCAGGTTAAGGCGGCGAGTTGGCAGAAACGTTAGCACGCCGGGCGAAATGCTTAGCGGTATTTCGTCTGCCGTTACGTTCTGAGTTCAAATTCCGCCGAGGTCGACTTTGCCTTTCATCCTTTCGGGGTCAATAAATTAAGTACCAGTTACGCACTGGGGTCGATGTAATCGACTTAATCCCTTTGTTTGTCCTTGTTTGATCCCTCTATATTTAGCCCCTTGTGGGCAGTAAAGAAATAAGAAACATTAGCACGCCAGGCGAAATGCTTAGCGGTATTTCATCTGTCTTTACGTTCTGAGTTCAAATTCCGACGAGGTCGACTTAACGTTTTATCCTGTCGGGGTCGGTAAATTAAGTACCAGTTGCGTACTGAGGTCGATCTAATCGACTTGCCCTCTCCACAAAAATTTCGGGCCTTGTGCCTAGAGTAGAAACGGATACTTTGATAGGTTGCCTTTCTCGGTCTGACGTGCAGCGGAGCCTGGGTTGGTAGCTGAACACACAAAGATGCTAAGCAGTGAAGATACCACCGGACTTTACAGCAATTGAAAAGCACTTTATGACCTACAAGAAATAGCAGCCACGTTTCCCTCTATTTAAAAAGGAAGTGATATCAGAGATGACATTTGAACGTGTCGTACATAACGAGTGAAAAATTGAGGCAGGAGTGGATTTGGTTGGAACGGCTTTGATCATAGATTAGGAAAATAACGACCGACCTGGGGCTAAGCCAGAACAACGTTTTCAACGATATTGACATCAACCACTTCCGCGGAAAAGCATTCTCTCGGCCCATTACTAAATGAGAAATCGTAATTACAGTACATTCAATCATTCTAGTCCTGCCTCGCCCCACCTTTGTTTTACTCTTCTGCTAATGCAACTGAATAAAATTAACTAATTTCAACAAAAATGATAGCGATGATTGATCATCCGTCGGTTTCGACGATGAGCATTCAGCTGTGTGATGAAGTGAACAAAATATTAAATTATCGAGAATAATCGGCAGAAAATTCCACAGACACGTGTAGTTTTAAAATAAGTCGCCCTACTAGGATCAGTGTGTTTCTGTGTGTATATGTATGAGTACAATCCAACCGAGGGATTCCGTACAGTTTCAATCTACCTTGAGTGTTTTTAACATAATGAGGATGCTGCTAGAGGCACTATAGATGGCAGTGGCTGTGTTACAATATATATACGATGGGCTTCTTTCAGTTTCTGTCTACCAAATCCACTCACAAGATTTTAGTCCGTCCGAGGCTACAGTAGACTACCCTTGCCCAAGGTGCCACGCAGTGGGATTGAACCCGGAACGATGTGGTTGGTAAGCAAGCTACTTACGACACAGCCACTCCATATATATATATATATATAT
>NC_068995.1:51774819-51775457 GCF_001194135.2 Octopus bimaculoides | reverse complement strand
ATATATATATATATATATATATATATATATACATGTATATACACACACATTTGCATACTTATATGTATGTTTACAAACTCATGAATAAACATCTTTGGAGGCGGTGTGGGTGTTTATATCAGCGTGATGCTTCGTGTTCATACAGTGGAAAGATAAGGAAAAGTTATCGTTACGCCATTTAGGCATGTACGAGAGAAAGAGAGACAGAGAGACAGAGAGACAGAGAGAGAAATTGTGTTCAGGAACGGTACACTACAAAACAATACAAATCAATAAACTTACACTGATGCAAAAATAACATCCAGAACAACTACAACAACAACCATAGTACCAACAGCAATGACACGGGAGCTTCTATGCGATGTCTTGACGTGTTAGAAATAGCAGCGATGTTAACACGAACCACACCATTAGTGACATGTAGTGTTCATGGAGAATAGAGTTGTTTTGAATGAAAGATAGGAACGGAATGACTCGGATGGCCTTTATTCGATACGTGGTGATCTGAGGGTTATTATTTATCTATCTTTCTATCTATCCATCTATCTGTCTGTCTGTCTGTCTGTCTGTCTGTCTGTCTGTCTGTCTATCTATCTATCTATCTATCTATCTATCTATCTATCTATCTATCTATATAT